>NW_027262774.1:0-23343 GCF_902827115.2 Pseudochaenichthys georgianus | reverse complement strand
CGCAGTGAGCAGAGGCTCCGGTCTCTCTCTCTCGACCCTCGCAGTGAGTAGAGGCTCCGGTCTCTCTCTCTCGACCCCCGCAGTGAGCAGAGGCTCCGGTCTCTCTCTCTCTCGACCCTCGCAGTGAGCAGAGGCTCCGGTCTCTCTCTCTCGACCCCCGCAGTGAGTAGAGGCTCCGGTCTCTCTCTCTCTCGACCCTCGCAGTGAGCAGAGGCTCCGGTCTCTCTCTCGACCCCCGCAGTGAGCAGAGGCTCCTGTCTCTCTCTCTCGACCCTCGCAGTGAGCAGACGTTCCGGTCTCTCTCTCTCGACCCCCGCAGTGAGCAGAGGCTCCGGTCTCTCTCTCTCTCTCGACCCTCGCAGTGAGCAGACGTTCCGGTCTCTCTCTCTCGACCCTCGCAGTGAGCAGAGGCTCCGGTCTCTCTCTCTCGACCCTCGCAGTGAGCAAACGCTCCGGTCTCTCTCTCTCGACCCTCGCAGTGAGCAGAGGCTCCGGTCTCTCCCTCTCTCGACCCTCGCAGTGAGCAAACGCTCCGGTCTCTCTCTCTCGACCCTCGCAGTGAGTAGACGTTCCGGTCTCTCTCTCTCGACCCTCGCAGTGAGCAGAGTCTCCGGTCTCTCTCTCTCGACCCTCGCAGTGAGCAGAGTCTCCGGTCTCTCTCTCTCGACCCTCGCAGTGAGCAGAGTCTCCGGTCTCTCTCTCTCGACCCTCGCAGTGAGCAGAGGCTCCGGTCTCTCTCTCTCGACCCTCGCAGTGAGTAGACGTTCCGGTCTCTCTCTCTCGACCCTCGCAGTGAGCAGAGTCTCCGGTCTCTCTCTCTCGACCCTCGCAGTGAGCAAACGCTCCGGTCTCTCCCTCTCGACCCTCGCAGTGAGTAGAGGCTCCGGTCTCTCTCTCGACCCTCGCAGTGAGCAGAGTCTCCGGTCTCTCTCTCTCGACTCTCGCAGTGAGCAGAGTCTCCGGTCTCTCCCTCTCGACCCTCGCAGTGAGCAGAGTCTCCGGTCTCTCTCTCTCGACCCTCGCAGTGAGCAGAGTCTCCGGTCTCTCTCTCTCGACTCTCGCAGTGAGCAGAGTCTCTGGTCTCTCTCTCTCTCGACCCCCGCAGTGAGCAGACGCTCCGGTCTCTCTCTCGACCCTCGCAGTGAGCAAACGCTCCGGTCTCTCCCTCTCGACCCTCGCAGTGAGCAGAGTCTCCGGTCTCTCTCTCTCTCGACCCTCGCAGTGAGTAGACGTTCCGGTCTCTCTCTCTCGACCCTCGCAGTGAGCAGACGCTCCGGTCTCTCTCTCTGACCCTCGCAGTGAGCAGAGGCTCCGGTCTCTCCCTCTCGACCCTCGCAGTGAGCAGAGGCTCCGGTCTCTCTCTCTGACCCTCGCAGTGAGCAGAGGCTCCGGTCTCTCTCTCTCTCGACCCCCGCAGTGAGCAGACGCTTCGGTCTCTCTCTCGACCCTCGCAGTGAGCAGACGCTCCGGTCTCTCGACCCTCGCAGTGAGCAGACGCTCCGGTCTCTCCCTCTCTGACCCTCGCAGTGAGCAGACGCTCCGGTCTCTCGCTCTGACCCTCGCAGTGAGCAGACGCTCCGGTCTCTCTCTCTCTCTGACCCTCGCAGTGAGCAGACGCTCCGGTCTCTCTCTCTCTGACCCTCGCAGCGAGCAGACACTCCGGTCTCTCTCACTCTGACCCTCGCAGTGAGCAGACGCTCCGGTCTCTCTCTCTCGACCCTCGCAGCGAGCAGACACTCCGGTCTCTCTCGCTCTGACCCTCGCAGTGAGCAGACGCTCCGGTCTCTCTCTCTCTGACCCTCGCAGTGAGCAGACGCTCCGGTCTCTCTCACTCCGACTCTCGCCGTGAGCAGACGCTCCGGTCTCTCTCTCAGAAAAATAAATAAATAATACAAATAATAAAATAAACTTCGCTAGCCAAGCCGCCGGCCGCATCAGATGACCATTACATGTATGTATGATCTGTACGTGCAGTGTATTTGTACGGCGCTTTGAGAGTCATTGATAAAGCGCCATAATAAATATAAGGATTATTATTATTATTTATTATCAACCCACTCAACCAGGGAACATACCGGGATGCTCCAGACTCCGAGCGTTACTGCAGCATCTTCGCAGCACGCGCATCCCTCCCTTGCCAATTATGCGGAGCCCCCTGCCCACCCAGCCTTAGCATGCTTAGTCAGCTCTCCACCATCTCAAACACCTCACTCACCTTCCTCTCCATCACGCAACGCCTCAGACTTTAACCGTCTATCACCCGCAGGGAGGCAGGACGGCGTGCAACAATTTCAATGACCTAGGCTGCTCTTTTTCTAGCTGCCGCCTCATGCACATCTGCTCTTTCTGCGGCGGCGCTCATGCCAGGAGCACCTGCCCCCACAACCCAACTACATCAGCAGATTGACTAGCACGGCAACTCAGCACACCCGTCAAGATAAGCAACTTAGCTACCGCCTCAGCGAATCATCCAGATAGTCCGTTTACTTTCTCACCAACGGCTTCACCCATGGTTTCCACCCAGGCTTAGCAATACTGCCTGACACATCTCACATCTGCCACAACCTTCAGTCCGCTTTAACAGAACCTCACACCTTTGACACCTTACTGGCCAAAGAAGTCAAAGAAGGATTCATGATAGGCCATTCAATAGTCCCCAAACAACCACAGACTCCCCCACGTGCTCCATCTTCTCGACTTCTTCTCACAGTCACTCCACCATCCTCACCCCCCTGCCACGGGCTGAGCACACTCATACAAATATTTTTCAGACCTTGGCATTCCTCCGTCTGAGGAGAAAACCTCAGGGCCTACAACCTCCATTGAGTTTCTAGGCATCACCCTGGACTCAATGTCTTTCCGGGCTTCTCTATCCTCAGAGAAAGTACAGCGCATCGCTTTCCTCTTGTCAAACTACTTACAGGCAGACAGATGCACGAAACGGCAGCCGTTAGCCCTCCACGGCAAACGACTCTCATATTCACACTCCGGAATAAAACGGATCAGCTGGGAATTTCTTTCCCCATCCACATCTTCCGCCTGAACTCGTATCCCAGCCATACGAGCCACTAACCAAATACTTCAGCGCAAGATACGATGCATACGCAACGCCTCAACACCCACTCTCTCTCACCGAAACAGGGAAAAGGGCCACACGTTTCTGGTTCCAGAAACACTTCCACAACGTGTTGCTCACTTTGGGGATATGCTCAGAATATTATTCGAGCCATTCCTCCCGCATTGGCGCAGCGTCCACAGCAGCTAGACCGGGCATCCCGTATACAACCATCTAGGCCCTCGGCCGCTCGTCATCCCAAGCGTATCACGCTTACATCCGCAACAATCTTAATGATCTCAGACACGCACACGCTTAAGTCAGCTGCTTTAATCCGACTCTTTTGGGGGCCCGTAATCAGCCCACGCAGATCATGCCGGAGACGGAACCCCCACTCTGAGTCTCCCACTGCACGGACCACAGCTCGTCCTCCCAGATCATCTCTTCACCCCCCTCATATCATTCACACGTTACTTCAATAAACTTACAAACATCACATTGTTGTGGCGTGGTTCCTGCTAGTGAAATGAGGTTAAAATGTTAACATAGGTTCAGGAGCATGGCCACGCCTAAAACTCCGCCTCGAACCACGGCCACCCCTATTTATATCCGGCAAAACTTCCGGCCACTGCTCGTCTCCATCCTTTCAACCCACCCTCCCTCTCCCTTTCTACCCATACAGTTCCCCTTCCGACTCACACCGAGCGATACTTCCACCCATCCCTTCTTCCCTCCCTCAACATCCCTACAGCCCAACATCCCTACATCCCTACATCCCCTCATCCCAACATCCCAACATCCCTCATCCCAACATCCCTACATCCCTACATCCCCTCATCCCAACATCCCTCATCCCAACATCCCTACATCCCCTCATCCCAACATCCCTACATCCCAACATCCCTCATCCCAACATCCCTACATCCCAACATCCCTCATCCCTACATCCTTACATCCCTCCCTCCCTCATCCCTACATCCTTACATCCCTCCCTCCCTCATCCCTACATCCCTACATCCCTCCCTCCCTCCCCCCTTCATCCCAACATCCTCTGCCCGTCACCATCTATATTTAAACGGTGCACGTTTATATACTGCGTATACTAACACCTTAATCCCAGGTATCGTCTGGGGGGCCCGTAATCAGCCCACGCAGATCATGCCGGAGACGGAACCCCCACTCTGAGTCTCCCACTGCACGGACCACAGCTCGTCCTCCCAGATCATCTCTTCACCCCCCTCATATCATTCACATGTTACTTCAATAAACTTACAAACATCACATTGTTGTGGCGTGGTTCCTGCTAGTGAATTAAGCAATCATACACTCCAGTACAGGCGTACGGACCTCGGCGCAAGCGCCTCGGTCCTGCTGCAGTACTGTCGTACCAATAATGACGTTCAAGAACGGCCTCAAGTGTATGATTGCGATTCTATAACACAAACTATCATTGTAATCAACAATATCGTAAAATAATTTCATAATGTGGGCTAATTTGCTCCCAAACCTACACTTTCTGCTTGAGTTAATCTCCGTCAGAAAGTAGTTCCTTTAAAGTAGTTCCCTTGGTAACGCTAGCCGATCAATAGAACACTCCTGCTTCCCCGCTTACAGTTATTGATATAATTATAGTAAATAATATATTATTAACCAATTTATTGAAAACAATTTATTGACAACAATTCTTGAATTAGGCTATTTATTTATTTACATATTTAACATTTTGGCTTCAGAATGAAGGTGGATGTTCATGCTGCCATTAAAAGTGCAATTTTTGAAACAGCTCTCCATGAACTCCATGCCAGACTTTTTTGCAGGTGGTGCTGTGGTGTTCACGGGTAGGTTATCGGAAGAGCTTTCCTCCAGTGGTCGTTTCATGGCGTGTCCCGGACCGGCAAAAAGCGCGTTGCTCCACATCTTTCTGTTGTCCAGAGATGGAGCCCAGTAGCTGCGAAGCGATGACTCATTTTTATGCCCGCTAACGGACATGATTTCTCTGGCCTCCAACCCTGCCTCCGCCAGCCGCTGTATGCAGGTGCTTCTGACGCAATGGTTTGTGTAACAGCTCGTTAGTTGAAACAGCCGCAAATCTTTCGTTGGTTTTGTGGTCTGTGTCCATGTCCAACCATTCATCAATACTGAGGCCCCCCAACAAATCAAAATTAGCTATACAATCTGACATTTTGTAGCTAACGATTTTCCAACGAGAGACAATGTAACAGTGTAACGGCTGTGTGTCGCTATGGAAACCACTACTTATTCGCTGTTTTCTTGTTAGGCCCAACGGTATACCGTTTTTCTCAGACGCGGAGGGATACTGACTTGTTGTGAAAAGGCATGTTCTATCTGACCGTTGTTTGATCGTGGAATCAAACACGCCTATTGACCAATCAGAGAGCTTCTATGTGTTATAGAATTTCTATTGTACAATGTCTTTTTTATGCTGCTGCAACACAAACATTTCCCACATTGGGATCAATAAAGTATATCTTATCTTTTCTTCCTGTAGTGTGTTTTTATAAGTTCCTGAGCATGTAAATGGTCTTAAATGGTTAAAACACAAAAGTTCCCTCGAGATGGAGTTTTTTTGTGGTTGACCAATCACAGAGCAGACTGGGCTCTGGTTTCAGACAGAGGGTGAAAGAGGTGCTGCAGCACAGGCAGTATGAACAAAATATAGATCCTATTTTTGACGCGGCGCAGCGCAGGCAGGAAGTGGAACGTTCATCCAACAACTGCAAGGCTGCACACACGACGCTCCGCTTCCGCAACATTTTGAAACGCGCCTGATGGATTATGACGCAGGAGGAGGTCGCAGGAGGAGGTCGCAGGGTGGCGATACTGATTCCGGCGATCGGCCCCAACATTGGCGATCGGAGCATCCCTACTGAAAGACAATGGCAGCAATAAAGTAAGGACTTTGTTTCCATAGAAACCAGCACGCCATTGTTGCCCTGGTAGCCTGAGTAACTGATCCTCTGACTGTGAATTCCTCAGTTTGATATCATTTCTCTCAAGACTTATTTTCTTGTTTGTTCTGTTGCTTTTTTCATGGCAAGGTGCATCACATTGCTTCTTTTCAGGTGGCTTCACACTTCTTTTCATGGTTGCCTCTGCCAGAGTTTGAAACAGCTGCAGTGTTAGTATTGGGCTAATTGGGTAGATAAATAACATAATAACGAAATGAACAAATAAAACATATAAAGTATTTAACACTGCATGGATAGTATTCCAAACAAAGCCAAAAATCACCAAAATGAGTGTAAGATGTTAAAACAAATTGTATGCATCTGCCTGGGCTTTTTGAATGGAAATAAAAACATATTGTGTTAATACTTTCTACCCAGAAGAATGCTTGGTTTATGTCCTTTTTTATTACCACACTGTTATGTACAGTAAATAACATACTAACCCGTTGCCAGTTATGTTACAATATACTTTTTTTATTTAACAAACTTGCATATTATAACCCAACCCACAATTATGTTCTAAGCTTTACCACATTCTTTGGATGTCTAAACCTTAACAAATAGTTTTGTTTATTGAGTGGGAAAGTTTATTTAGCAAAGACAGTATGCATATAATACAAGCAGAAACTGTGTGGTAGAGAAACTCCATCTGTATGGAACTTTGGGACGTTAGCCTTTGAAGACCATTTCAACACACTCTCACTCCCTAAGCGTCCAATAGCGACGTTTGGTCAGTGTCCGTGGCGTCCAATTGTGACGCTCCTAGGCTCCTTCAGCGTCATAAAGGGACGCAAATAGCTTTCAACTGATTGCAATGTATTCCCATCTGCGTCAGGATTTGACGCTCATGGAAGCACGGCAAGGTAATGTGAGCGTACATTCCCAGGAGTAAAGGATGGCAGAAGACACTACACTACCCAGAATCCCCAGCTATCGTTTGGACTACACCATGTGCTCTGTTTGACAAACCCGTGATAGTCCTCAAGCTCTGTGATTGGAGAGTGTGCTCCGAGGGTTAAGCCGATTCTCGAACAGCACTTGAAATGGGATGGAACCACGGCAGACTTTCCAAAACTGGATTTGAACGGGTCCACCGCGTCCCCCCTCCCCCACCCCGTCCCCAGAACTACACATGCTGGCTATTCTGTTTCGCAACATGTTCTCTATGGCACGTCTCTACTGGGAGTTGTAGTTTTAAAAGACGTTTTCGTATTTCCCATAATAAGAAGTTGCCAGTATTAAACTGTGTACATCCCTGGAGGTTTAGGGGACAGGAAACACTCACATTTAAAACATATAATTAATAAATGGGTGGAAATTGCTTGTGCCCATTATGGGCACTATTAATATATATATACACACATGCCAGCTAAGGTCAGAAGAGCTTTATTTAACAGCTGGTCTTATGTGTGTGACCCCTGTGATAACATTACATTAATTGATAAGCCTGAAACATGCACTTGTCAAGGTTCAGAGGCACATTTTGCAAATATGGCAGTAGCCATCGATCAGCTTAAGATAAGATATACTTTATTGATCCCAAGTTGGAACATTTGCGTTACATCAGCATGTGTAACAGTTAAATATGCAGTTGTGTTTATTTGAAAATCATTTAGTATAATCACACAAATTCTGTGTTTTATATTCAACAATTCTGTGTTCTTTATTTATTGATTGTTCAATACCTGACAAGGCCGGAGATGAAATATCTACATACATCTTATAAGAGTATAATACATTATGTATAATATCAGTTAAAATAAGTGCTTCAACATAGTTAACATTGCTGGAGGTATGCACACATATTGATAGATGTCTTGTAATGCACTATTGAGGAACCTGCAACCCAAGTTTGTCATTCAGTGCAGAACTACACCACAGTTGTGTAGGCCTATATGATATGTCAATAAACCTTAGAAAATCATGAAATCTTGAAAGGGATGTGCAAAATAGTCATTACATACAGTCTTTAATTAACTATTAGTAGAGAATAACGAGTAATGAATTTACTTATAGGGATCGTATTAATATCTAATAATAAAAATAATTAAATTCAATAACATGCTTTAACCACCAGGTGTCCCTTGATATCAGCTGTGCACCTTTATGGTGTAAATACAGCCTATCTACCAATTGGATCAAATATAAAAGTGAGCCGAATTAGTGTTGATACTGCAAGGAGACGTATTGTGTGAAAAGAAATGTAAGATGTTGTTTAATGGCTGATATATTTATGATCCACGTCACGTTTTCAGTTCCTCATGTTTGTCTTCTCATCAGGGCTCTATAAATACAGAACTACGGCAGATATGTAATATGTAATGCAGCCGAACCGTGTATTACAATGTCGTTATGTGATGACTTTCAAAGAGAAAAGCAAGCACACTCGGAATAAAGTATTATTATTTTTTTTTAAAAATGTTTTCGGTCTGTTTCCGGTATTTGTTAATGACGATGTGCTGTGAGATGTGAGACTGGAATTGCACAGGGGGGAAATAACGTAGGCTATCTTTAGATGCGGATTTTGTTAAACTAATATGTTTAGGCTGTGGACCAACACTATACATTGACGGGGAAGGGGGTAGCAATAAAGATAACACCATTAAACAGTTACACAACATAACAGAAATAATATCGATAGCAGCGTCCCTAGCAACCACCTTGGTAACAATGAAAACGTCGCGATTTCCTAAAGTAATCTTCGTAATAACTAGCAAACTAAAGATCATGTACATCCACTGCACACATAATCTGAAATAACAACTCATATTTCTCGCATCAAATGACATCAAAACGCATTTTAATGGCCAAACTAACTTTAAAATAGGCATTTTCTACCGAGAATAAAACGAATTTCGGCCATGTTTTCTTTTTCTGCAGGGAGAAATTTGAAGATCATGTGACATAGACGCCAGCCATCGGAATGAATTGTGAAAAAAACGGGGTTTGTCAAACAGAGCACATGGTGTAGTCCAAACGATAGCTGGGGATCCTGGGTAGTGTAGTGTCTTCTGCCATCCTTTACTCAGAAAAAATATTTGTTTCTCCGAATCGAAGGGGAAAAATACAAAAGCATTGCACACAATTTAAACCAATCAATGTTGTGTAATTAACAAGGATAATCTGGTGTTTTTTAGTCGATGAGTAGTGCAGATATCACTGTAAAATCAATCGACAGTAAGAGGAATACTTACTTCCGGGTGTACAATTCTCCGTTATCCAATGGGAATGGACGCTCACATTGCCTTTAAGGGCAGCCGGCATAAACGAATGCCGTGCTTCCATGAGCGTCAAATCCCGACACAGATGGGAATACATTGCAATCAGTTGAAAGCTATTTGCGTCCCTTTATGACGCTGAAGGAGCCTAGGAGCGTCACAATTGGACGCCACGGACACTGACCAAACGTCGCCATTGGACGCTTAGGGAGTGAGAGTGTGTTGACCATTTACATGCACACAAACCTACAACACACAACAAGAAAGGGAAAACCCCCAAAGGCATAATAGCGTCTCATGTCGACACGGACACTGAAATGCCCGTTGTTGCCTTAGTTGGCAGCGTATTCGTCTATTGCTGAGTTAGAACGATATTGTCTAAAAGCACAGTAAAGACTTTGAGAGTCCGTGAATCTACTTCTAGTGAATGAGGAGCAGATGAAAGGAGTCGGACGGATTGAACCTGTATTTTAGGGGAAGATTGCATCTACTGCTCAGCACTAATATGTTCTCTTCACAATGCCTACCTGCTAGTGGACCTCGGTTGCCCTGGCTCTGTGATACACCCCTCAATGCTTTTCAAGGACTCATTTCTTTTTTTCCCCAAAATGAGAAGGCCTCCCCCTTCTACATTTTAATGTCCAATAAGACATATATATATTAGGTTAATAAATCGTATGCCCGCTGGAGATATCTCCATTCTAATGAGGTCCTATCTCCTCAGAGTGCAGCCAGTCTCAACACCCCTCTGTCTGGCAGGATGATGTATAGCTATGCTAACTACTGGACCACTTCACACAGTGCCACTGAATTATAATATTCCTATTGTCCCAGAGGAGTGATTCTAATCTTGTGGACTGGACAGGGCTTTAATACTAAATCTTCTTTCTTCATATTTATCAACTCACTCAACCCAAACCACCTCAACGTACTTTATGTATGCACTTTGAACTGGCCTTCCCTGTCCTGTGGCTCCTGTCTTTAAAAGGTCTGTGGCCCTCCGGTGTACGCAACACTATCCCACTATCTTTTAGAAGTCACCACTAACTAGAAGCTGGGGAATAGGATGTCTGGCTTGACGGAGGAGAGATGGGGGTCCCCCCACAGAGGCACCATTGGTCCCTGACGCTCACACCTCATACAGATTCTCTTTCATGTGGACTATTAGCATCAGGTAACGCTGCAGCCCAACACTTTGAAGTTGAGGCAGATATCAAAGGATCAGACAGAGATGGGGGGGGGAGGAAAAGGGGACGTAGACGATGAGTGTATTTAGATATGACCAGCACGCTGCATAGGAATAAGTGGAATGTTAGCGTAAAAACTGCAAGGACGCAGCATTAATAACACCACTGAAGGCAATCACCACTCCGTGCAATCCGCTCATTAAAATAGCGCTAAATAACTGAATAAGCCTTTATGCTCAATGGTTGAATAATGGCGCGTTCAAGACATATTAATTTTGCATTAACAGAAAGTAGAAGGCACATGCAGTTGTCTTGATAGAGTTGAATATTATAGATACAAATAAAAGTAAGAAAACTAGAGCTGCAATGATGAGTCATCTACTGTAAGTAATACATTGAATACAGTTGAGCATGTTTCATTCAAAAATGGCAGAAAGGCCAGATTTCAGCCTCTAAATTCTCAGTTTCTTTTAATTTAATATTCATTTTAAATATGTGTTGAAATTGGGAGACAGAGGGGATGACCCATGGGCCGCCAGCTCTACCATCTGTGCTTTATAGCGGCCATCTTTTATATATTTCTAATATCTTATTAAACTGAAAATCTTTGTGTTTTTGACACAGCTTGGACATTAACCTTTTAACGATTTTCAGGCATTCTGTTAACCTACCAGTCCAATCTAAATCCTTACGACCAATCCAAAAATCTTAAAAGATAACGGGCAAATCAATCGATATAAATAATAGTTCAAGAAGACCAATCTTAGTCGAACCATGACAACGTGGCATGACACTAGCTGTATTTTCAACAGTGTCTAGGGGAAGATAGTGTTGAGGGAAAGTCGCGAACAGATGTCTGATAAGCTGCAATCGCTCTGAAAGCTGATCCGCCAGTGTTGCATATTCCCCGTGTTAAAAAAAGAGGCTCATGACCCAGCACTCCAGATGTGTTTCTCACACCACTTTGTGCTAAGACTCTCCTCTGCGTGGTGAGCTTCGATCCAGAGCAGTCCAAGCAGCACGAGCGCTGCAGGGGAGGGGAGATTTAGCTGAAGTGCTTCCACCCTGCTATGTTAATCCTGTGGCTGCAAAGAGAGGGAGGATAATAGAGCGGCGGGGCGAAGGGAAACCGGGGGGGGTTGGTTGTGCAGGCGGTTGGTTGTGCAGGTTCAGCCAAGTGGGAACACTAGATATGTGGGGCATTGGCAGAAAGCCATATGCCCAGGGCCCCAGTCACAAACGCTCTGCCCGCATGTGCACACATTTGCTGTATAGGCAGGTGAAGTGGTGGGCCAGCACAATGTGTCACCCTCCCCACCCTCATATAGATTCTATATAAAGCAACAGTCCATTATGTGGTTGTGCAACAGTAGAAGGCTGTATTTGAAATCAGTCAATTCGCTACCCACTGCACTTTACTCGCCCCCTGCCTTTTTTTCTTTAGATACCACATTGTAAGAAAGCTGACCAGCTTCACTTGATGACAATGACATTTCCACAAAAAAGCCAACATTGTTGCATTTTGCTTAACCTCCCACAATGCCATTTTGCATTGAGTGGATTTGTAAATGGTAGTTGAGCAGTGGTTGTATGCTGCAACAAGCCATTATTTTAATTTTTTTATAATTTGTTCCATTTATTATGATTAGGAGTTTTTTTCTCAAGTTGATGAATTCAAAGTAAATACATTTTGGGACCAATTCTTACATGTTTTTTAAGTTCATTTAAGTGTTGGAAATGTTTGTATCACACAAGTCATAAACAATTCTACACAGCACCGTACGGAGCCCTAAAGGGACATGGAGAAGAAAAAAAAATGTATTTGAAAAAAAAAATAATAATAATGTTTTGCGAGATCTCGCAATACTTTTCATTTAGCTCAATGTACTTCCTGGTCAGTTCGGCTGCTACGGCAACACATAAACCACAACAATGGAGCGGTTTTACCCAATTTTGTATTGGATATGTACATTTCGGTTAACCGGTTAACTGTTTTTTGGGGGGTCGAATATTCGAATATACATTTGCTTTCAAATTCCCATCAGCATTAAGTGCGGAATTTGAATGAATTTGAAACTTACAAATAATCATCACAGCCATAAACGCTACTCATGGTTCACTCTTAAGGATGTCAGTCCTGACACCATTGGTTACATTGGTGTTGTTTACTACTACAGCAACTGCTTTGTTAGAAATACAGCCAAACAAACTCATGTTTCCATAGAAGTCAATGGTAATCGCAACCTCAATCCAGACTTGATAAAAACGTGTTTTACGTTGCTGAGACTTCCGTTGTGTGAAACCTGTCTGATAGCTTGTGGAAACGACATATAATATCTGAACTGTGTATTTCACATGTTGTTTAAAAATAGCAGTGCAATACTCCCGCAGTCTGCACTTCAATTTCCTAATCGTTTTCAATAATAAAGATGATTGAGGTCAGAAGATCTACTACTGGATGTGAATATGCAGGCAGTGCGTGTCAGTGTGTGTGCTGCTGATCTGCACTCATCTGTCGCTGTAAACACACACGCAGAGAATCATTTTGATGATGTGGTGTTAAACACAGCTGCATTAGAACAATGAGTCATTCACCAAAAGCTGCAATTATTGGTATTAAAACCTAGTGCCCCTAACCCTTCCACAGAGTGGTTCAACAAGTTATCTCAGGAAACAGTGTGCACTCACACACTATGCACCATTCAAGTGGCCCAGTTGTATAACACCCACATAAGTAGTGTAGCGTATTACTGAAAATTGCACAAAAACACGGGGGCTTTCATTATAAAAACACACACAAATGAAATGGATTTTAAGCTTACGCCGCTGTCTCCCACCCCCGAAAAATGTTTAGTTAAAGCGATATTAGGCGAGAAGCGAGTGTGGCTGGTGATTTTTGGTTAAATGTGGGGGTAATCAGCTTAATGCAGAGTTAAAGGGCCGATGGGACGGCGGCCAAATCTCTGGGCTATTAAAGTCGCACCATGTCCCGATGAGTGACCTCATCCTCAGCTTTAATTATGGCAATAGTGTCTATCTCCTTTGGCGTCACCCTGTCTTCCTCAGATTCTTCGTTCTCACTTCATCTCAGGCCCGGTTCTGCGGGGGTCCATAAGGGTGCATTGCACCCTCAGTTGAGTCGTTAAGCACCCTCATTTGAAAAATGAAAAGTGAAAAAAAAAAATATGAAAAGTGAAAAATATTACATATATAATAATAAGAAGAAGAAGAAGAAAAGAGAGAAATTAAATTGAAATAAAATTAATTGTAATTGTGGTTAAATAACATTGTCTGCTGCAATTTAAACAGTAAGTAACGTTATTATGTCAGGTGTGCGTGACCTGTGCCGCTGCGCGTTCGTCATCTGCAAGGTGCTTACACAGCAGTCAGTGATGGACATCAGAAAATGGTTAAAACAACCAGCCCTAATCGCCAGCAGTAACACTGCATCTACTGCAGGTAATAACAGTTCAGATATTGGGGACATTACGTTACCCGCGGCCACTGTCGTGGACACTAACGCCCGACTCGCCGGCTTTGCCCGCCTCGCCGGCTTTGCCCGCCTCGCCCACGGAGGCGGAGCAGCCGCAGCCGTCTTCGTTGCCCCAAACACAGCCACCCCTCAGCGGCTCGCAAGTGCCAGAGGACCTCAGTAAAACAGAACCTGCCCAGGTATATTTAAAAAAGTACCCAACTCGCCTGTACAGTGGGGTAAGGCGCTCATTTTGCAGCTCATGGTTTCAAAACAGAGATTGGCTGGAATATTCATGTAAAAAAGATGCCATCTTCTGCTATGCATGTAGACATTTCGGATCAAGTAAGTCAGATGCCTTCACCACAACTGGTGAATGAATGAATCAAGCAAAGAGATCCATAGATCCATAGATCTCTTCATTTTGCTCTCAAAGTGCACCAAACTGATGCTTTTAACTTCAATATTTAAAAAAAGATCTTCTCGGGGGAGCATGCCCCCGGACCCCCCTACAGGAGGTGCGGACCCTCCTAGAGGGTGTTAGGTCCACTCCCGACTTATAAAAATAACACTTTACCACTGCACCCTCTCTAATCTCAGATGCACCCTGAGTCATTTTGTTCTGGAACCGGGCCTGCTTCATCTATTCCTCTCCTTCCTCCTTTGCAGCCCTCTGCTGTTCAACATTCCTCCTTGCTGCAAGAGTTGTAAACGTCATTTAAACTCGGCTCCACTTGCATCTGTATTTTCCTTTTGGTCTTGCTCCTTTCCTTCGCACTCTTGTTATTTCTGTTTCTCACTTCCCTTCCCAACCCACACTTTTCTCTCTCCTCATGCTCCAACCTATACATCCTTCCCTTTTTAATGTACATCACAAACCATCCCCTATCTTTTATATCTTGTCTTCACTTTTTTCCCCGAGTCATCTCTCCCCCCAGTGCCTTACTCCTGTGCCTGTCACTGTGTCAGTGCATGCTGGAAGTGAGTGACAGCAGCCAGGGGAAAAGTGTGCCGCTGATATGATTATAAGGCAAGAGGCTGGTGTGTGGTCAGACACTTTATTGCCTGTTATGAAGAAAGGCTTTACGAAATAACAAGTTAGAAACCAGTGTAAATGCTGCATTCTGATTGCCCCAATGGGAAGCAGCAGTTTGTGTTACGAATGGGTGAAGCACGTAGGACTCAAATGCAGAATAACGAAAAGCGAGCTTTATTAAATAAATTAAAGCTGTGGCAAAACAAGGCAGAATCCAAAATATCCAACACCAACGAGCAGCACAAGGAACACAGACCGTGGAATGACATGGAGGGGAAACCATGAACCGACATGAAACACAGGGGAAGACTAGACTAAATACACAGAAGGGTAATCACAGAACAAGACATAGCTGGACAGGGGAGGAGAAACACAAGGACAACAGGTGAACACAATCGGGTAAACAGGGAGGGAAACAGACAGAAAGCAGACAGGCAGGAAACGGGGGTGAACACTTTACACAATAAAACAGGAAACCCAAAGACAAGAAAAACACCAACACAGACAAAACTACAAACGTGACATAACCTGAGAATCGTGACAGAACCCCCCCCTCAAGGGACGGATCCCAGACGTCCCAAAAAAAGGTCCAGCAGGGTGGGTGGAGGGGGACCGGAGGGAGGACACATAACTAGGGCCAAGAAAGGGTGGGTGGAGGGGGTCTGGAGGACGGGTCTCGGGCGGACGGCCCGGGGGAAAGGCAGAGACCAAGGAGGGGGTCTCGGGCGGAAGGCCCGGGAGCAAGGCAGAGACCAAGGACGGGGTCTCGGGCGGAAGGCCCGGGGGCAAGGCAGAGACCAAGGAGGGGGTCTCGGGTGGATGGCCTGGGGGCAAGGCAAAGTTCAAAAAGGGGCGAAGGCCACAGCGGGCAAACTCAGGGGGCCGAGCATGAGGGCAAAAGCAGCGGCAGGAAGAGTCAGGGGGCCGGGCCCGAGGACGAAGACCGCGGCTCTCAGGGGGCCGGGCTCGAGGGAGAAGACCAGACAGCTCCGGAGGCCGGGCAGGACCCGGAGCCAGTGGGACAGGCTTCGGCAGGATCCCCCACGGAAGAGGACCAGTAGTTGGCAGGACCCCCGGTGAGACAGGTGATGGTGGGGCCTCCAACGGAACAGGACAAGGGGTTGGCAGGACCCCCGGCAGAAGAGTTGTCGGCGGGACCCCCAGAGGAACAGGACATAGGATTGGCAGGACCCCCGGCAGGAGAGCAGTCAGCGGGACCTCCAACGGCACAGGACATAGGGTTGGCAGGACCCCCGGCAGAAGAGTAGTTGGCAGGACTCCCGGCAGGAGAGTAGTCGGCGGGACCTCCAACGGGACAGGACAAGGAGCTGGCAGGACCCCCGGCAGAAGAGCAGTCGGCGGGGCCTCCAACGGCACAGGACAAAGGGTTGGCAGGACCCCCGGCAGGAGAGCAGTCGGTGGGACCTCCAACGAGATGGGACAAGGAGCTGGCAGGACCCCCGGCAGGAGAGCAGACGGCGGGACCTCCAACGGGACGGGACAAAGGGTTGGCAGGACCCCCGGCAGGAGAGTAGTCGGCGGGGCCTCCAACGGCACAGGACATAGGATTGGCAGGACCCCCGGCAGGAGAGTAGACGGCGGGACCTCCAACGAGACAGGACAAGAAGCTGGCAGGACCCCCGGCAGGAGAGTAGATGGCGGGACCTCCAACGGGACAGACATACGATTGGTAGGACCCCCGGCAGAGGAGTAGTCGACGGGGCCTCCAACGGGACAGGACATGGAGTTGGCAGGACCCCCAGCGGAACCTCCAACAGACCAGGACATTGGGTAGGGACTTGAGACGTGACTCGAGAGGGGAACTAGAGACGGAACTCCAGAGGGGACTAGAGGAGAGACTAGAGGAGGGAACTCGAGAGGGGACTTGAGAGGGGAATCGAGGAGGGACTAGAGAGGGGACTAGAGGAGGGACTAGAGAGGGGACTAGAGGAGGGACTAAAGGAGGGACTAGAGCAGGGACTAAAGGAGGGACTAGAGGAGGGACCACTAGAGCAGGGACTAAAGGAGGGACTAGAGGAGGGACCTCGAGAGGGAACTCGAGAGGGGACTGGAGAGGGGACTCGAGAAGTGACTAGAGGTGGAACTCGAGAGGTGACTCGAGAGGTGACTCGAGAGGGGACTGGAGATGGGACTAGAGAAGGGACTAGAGAAGGGACTCGGGAAGGGACTCGAGAAGGGACTAGAGAAGTGACCTGAGGAGGGACTAGAGAAGGGACCTGGGAAGGGACTCGGGAAGGGACTCGAGAAGGGACTTGAGTAGGGACTAGAGAAGTGGCTAGAGGTGGGACTGGAGAAGTGACTAGAGGTGGGACTGGAGAAGGGACTAGAGACGGGACTAGGAAAGTGACCTGAGGAGGGACTATGGCAGCTGGGACCAGGACTGGGGCCGGAACCATGGCTGCTGGGACCGGTACTGGAGCCGGAGCCGCTGGAGTACGGGCTGGAATCCTGGCCTTGCATCTTCCAGAGACCTTTTGGAGGCTCCGTGGACCTCCAAACGCCAGACGGGTTCCTGAGAAAAGGTCTGAGGTTGGAACTGGAGCCGCTGGAACCGGAACAGAGGCCTGGACCATGGCTGTGTGGGCCAGGTAATCGAGCAAGGAAACATAGCTCTGCGGGCCGGTACTGGTGCATGGATCCATGGCTGTGGAAACCGGAACTGAAGCCGGGATCATGGCTGTTGGAGCACGGGCTGGAATCCTGGCCCTGCGTCTCCTAGAGGCTTTTTGGAGACTCTGTGGACCTTCAACAGGACAGTAGTTGGATCCCAGGAAAGGGTTAGAAGCTTGTGCCAATTCCTCAGGGCTACTTGAAAAGGTTTGTAGCCACTCCGGCAACAAGCTCCTGAGCCAGGGCTTGCGAGCAACCTCCCGGCGTGCCTCCTTCAAAGCAGCCTCTTTACCCCGTCTAGATGAGGCGTTCTTCCAGGTGTAAAAAATGTAATCCAGAGAATACCCAAGACATTCCGCCTGTGGGGCCAAAACATTTAAATCTGCTGAGTCCAAATTTGGACGGTTCATTCTGTTACGAATGGGTGAAGCAGGTAGGACTCAAATGCAGAATAACGAAAAGCGAGCTTTATTAAATAAATTAAAGCTGTGGCAAAACAAGGCAGAATCCAAAATATCCAACACCAACGAGCAGCACAAGGAACACAGACCGTGGAATGACATGGAGGGGAAACCATGAACCGACATGGAACACAGGGGAAGACTAGACTAAATACACAGAAGGGTAATCACAGAACAAGACACAGCTGGACAGGGGAGGAGAAACACAAGGACAACAGGTGAACACAATCGGGTAATCAGGGAGGGAAACAGACAGAAAGCAGACAGGCAGGAAACGGGGGTGAACACTTTACACAATAAAACAGGAAACCCAAAGACAAGAAAAACACCAACACAGACAAAACTACAAACGTGACATAACCTGAGAATCGTGACAGTTTGGGTTTCTACTGAGCTGATACGACGCCATGTGATAAGATCATCCTAAATAAAAATACTTGTTGAACCCCTTCATAGGCAACTGAACAGAGGCACTTCTTAACTGCATGGTGCACAAAACTGTTTTTGGGCCTTCAATTTATTTTAAATCTTGGGCAAGTGATTTTTTATTTTTTTTGCTAATCAATACAAATGTAAATTTCAAAATGATCCCGGGTCGAGATTGGGACAAGGAGCTTTGACCAATCACTATTCTGCGTTGATTTAACTTCACCTTCAAGTATTGGCCCAAGCTGCTTTGAACCTTCAAGTTCTATCTACGACTATTTGGCATTTGAAATCCAAAAAAAGAGAGTCATGGCAAGTGCGCCATGCCTTGCAGTGAAAACGCCAAAATAGTTCTTGGGTTAAAGGTCCCCTATTATGCTGTTTCATAAATATATTATAGGTCTCATATATATACAAAACATGTCTCTGAAGTGTTTGGCTCCAAACACCAAACAGATCATTGCAGCATCCCATAATCCCCTCTGTTTCAGCCCTATTTCAAAAGTGCTGATTCTCTGTCTGTTACTTTAGATGAAAATAAGGAGCCCCTCCCCATGCCCCTCTGAGAGAGATTTGGTTCAAAAGAACACAATGGTACTCTTGGAGGAGATTCAGGTGATAAGGTGGGGGGGTTACCTTGGTTGGTGATTGGCTAATGGTTACACAAGACAACACATCGTTATGACATCATAAAGTGGCCACAATCTGATCAGCTCATTTTCAGACAGGTTTTTATATAAATGGATCAGGACAAAAAGAGAGAGAATCTTTTTTCCTGAATCGTTCAGAATCTCTTTACACAGAGAGGACACATGTTTATGTATCCAAGACATGAACAAGTGGATTTTGCATGATAGGTGACCTTTAACTCTTTTCATTGTCTCTCTCATTTTTCGTGACTCCCATCTTCCTTGCCGGACATGCCTCAGTCTTTACCTCTCTCATGCATATTCAACCTCATCCTTTGTTGCTTCCCCTTGTTATCGTCCAGGAAAAGCATAATCAAGTTATGTAACCTGTCCCTCTAATCATTCTGCATTATGATTCCGCCTCTCCACTCCCTCGTGCCACTCTACCCTCTCTATCTGCCTCACCTTCAATCCCTCTGTCAGACTCTGGGTAACTTCTTCCTTCACGGTCTCTATCATCTATCATCTTGTCTTTCATCATCCGTGTTTTTATAACTTATTTGTACTCCCCCGGAGGCCTCGCTTGCTTCCTGTAACAATGCGGTATCAATATTGCAAAGAGAACCACAGGTGGCCTCTCATGTTCCACCACTCACATCAATGATTAATTCCTCAAATTTATCTTTGTGGGCTTAGCACACATAGACACACACTTACTCTCAATCCCATGGGGAGATGGACACCAATTATATACACACACAAAGAATTACCAGACACAACATTTGGTAAAACACACACAAGCTAATGCAGGGACAAGCGCATACACACGAGTAGATATACAGGAAGTGTCAGCCACCCATAACATCCCTGCCAAACATCTGTTGGCACATCTATAATTTCCACAGAACCCGGGTATGCCATTGAGATGCACACATTGCCAGATGGGCTTCCACTGTTGCCAGGATCACAGCTGCAGTGTGTGCGTGTGTGTGTGTGTGTGTGTGTGTGTGTGTGTGTGTGTGTGTGTGTGTGTGTGTGTGTGTGTGTGTGTGTTTAGCAAAATGAAAAACATCCATCTGATTGCTCTTCTTCATACACATAATTAGTGTGCATGTTACTATACGCTGATGACACGTGTCACTTTCTACAACAAGCCAATCAGTTTCACAGCTCCACTCGTTAGCGACTCATCCTCCACTATACAACTTTGATGTGGAGCCAACAGTCCAACATGACAGCCAATGGTAAATGTCATGTGAACGACAGCACGTCTTTATATTCCGCATGCAGGATTTATTCGACCATACATGGTAGATATAAAAACCCAGCTGTGAGGTAAAGTGGTATAGATTTTCTCTGAGGTACGTTCCCCTTCTTGCATTAACTATCCTCTACAATTTCAAGGATTCCCTTAAACATCTCATTCTTACTGTTTCAATTAAATTATTTTTAGTTTTGAGCCCAGGATCATTGTACATATCGTTCTATATATCGTAGCCTTTATTGTTGTATCAATGCTCGGTTAATTTATGGTTGGGTCATGATTTAGTCAATAGATTATAAAAATTTAAATAAAGTTGCGGTTATGTGGATACTTTGGAGATATGAGATATAAAACGAAAGGTCCGGAATATACTGCATTGTATTTTTGGATTAAAATGTTGAAAATATGCTTAATCAAAATTGCAAGCACATTTTTTAAATGCATAAAAGCAAAACATATGCATAGTACATAAGTCTAAGAATAGATACATAACTTAGATATCAATGTTAAGATCACTTAACATTTGTTACTTAACATTGCTAAAACTCATGGATCAAGTTCCTACTAACAATCATGCATTATACCTGAAAAAAGTACAATTATCCTTTTTACAGTCAACATTTTGTTAGTGACATGGATATATCTAAGCATCCAATGATAATTATTGCATATTTATATGAGCAGTTTATGTTAACCAACAGATGAAAATACATGTAAGCATGAAAATACCAAAGATATGTTTTGAAACATTGTTAACATAATTGTTTTTGAAACAACACAAGTACTTTATTTTCCACCTGTAATTTGCCTTGCCTTCACATTTATGTTAAAAACATATTTCTAAAGGAATCTTGTGAAAAATGTCACTAACATTGTGTTGTGAAAAGAAAATCAAGATTGGCTTGTTTAGAACAATTCTCAGATATCAATATCTGCATCAACCTCAACACATTTGTATCGTCAGGCTATAATCCACAGTTGATGAAGTGGTCAGAAACATTGTAGATGTGGAATATACACAGTCATGTTATCTGGGCAATCACAGTCTTTTGATGATCATGTGATGTGTATAAAAGCTCCAAAGAAGCCACTGAACCGGCCTTGTGCTATTTTTTCCCCTAAATGCTGATTCCAATGACAAAAAACGAGACTATTTGTTGTTTTATTTTCTTCTGTTATACAGATTCAAAATTGATCTTGCATATGTTCTTTAATAAATCTACCCTCTCAGCTGCTCACTGTGTAAAACTGAATATATTCAGGATGGAATGCAAACCTCCTACCTACTATTTTACACTTTCTCAAAGAGCTGATATGTCTATGATGAGGTGTTTTGGGAAATCCTTAATCTTTGAAAAAGCAAATGAAGAAATATCCAAGGCAAAGAACAGCTTGAGGAGCAAAGTGTTATTCACAATACAACCTTTAAAATGTAGCATACTCACATTTTTCACCAACTACAAGTCTAGACCTACTCTGCTTGAAGGAGTTTAATCTATCACAGTGTGGAACACCTTTGCATTTGAGTAGCTTTAGAAATATGAATAATGTGGGTGTCATTGACGTCCAAATTAACAAATTGACAAAGGCATTTGCAATAGAAAATAACCTCTTGTACTGATTACATGGTGTTGTTGATTGATATGGTTAGGCATCCTTATACAGATATTATGCCAATGTGAGGTTGTTATCTATGTGGTATTCTGAATACGGTAAAATATTGATTTGCATGAAACGTGCATTGCTCTATCCATCAGATCTAGCGGGTGTCTGTGAAATTGGATGGGTGTTTTCAGAGATATAGGTATTGATTTAATATCTCAGTATTCATACCTTGAGGTCCTTTAAAAGATTGGCAGGCTCAATTTCATTTTAATTATACCTTTAGGTGCTGCTGTCTGTATTTAATTGCAAAACATCTGAAATATTACAAGCTGAAATGTGGTCTCAACAGACCAGTCCTGAGGAGTAGGAACTATTGTCCAACTGTTTCCAAGTCACCAAGATAACCATTATGGATGTACTGTATATTTGAAGGTGTTTCTCTCTTGCAGAGGGGGGCCTGTTAGTTTCTGTGTGGACATGGACGAAAACGGTAAATAAAGCACAGCAGGAGTCCAAAGAGCTGTGAAGTCTGGGCAGACAGCAAAAAGCTGGAGCAAGAGATGGTAGGAGGGAGACTGACCGTGGGTGGAGCGTGAGTAAGATAGAGGAGGGGTATTTTTTTCAAAGTTATTTCTAACCTTTATATGTTCACTTTGAGTACATTTACTGCAGCAATTAAATATATTTATCCATATAGAAGATTACCAACAGGCCTACTGGGCGCAGGCTCAAGGCTCCCCTGGCCTGGATCTGCAATCCAAAAAAGATCAAATTGTCTGCATAGAAACATTAAACAACGAAGACATGCTGGGAAAAACAGCTGCAACGAGTAAGAAAGAACACCAATAGACACCAAAAGACTACAAAGAGATCAAAAGCAGACGGATGTACACAAAAGGTAAAGAGACAGAAAGAGGCTACAAGTACACTCACAATGAGTACACAAGACACAAGCTACAGACACAACACAATCACACAGAGACACAAAGTTAGTTCAAAGAGACTTAAAACTCACTACAAAGAGACTAAAACTCACTACAAAGACCCAAGTAACATCAAAAAGACTCAAACTGATGCAAACAGATAATAGCAACTTTAAAAAGTCTAAAACCCGCCACAGAGACACCAAGTGATTACTAAAGAACACAACTAAAAAGAAAAACAAACACAAACAAACACAAAGACAGGCTACATAAGTGTCAAGTACAAGTGGCAAGTACATATTTCAGCACACCAAAAGTACATTTCAATGTTTGGCAGCTATGCTAACGTCAGAAATCTAGCAGGAAATGCCTGATTTTTCCAATCCCCTCACATTACATCACATCCTGTCCCCTGCACTGCAGCGTGGACTGGCAACGGGTGAGAGAGAGAGAGAGAGAGAGAGAGA
>NW_027262773.1:0-23255 GCF_902827115.2 Pseudochaenichthys georgianus | reverse complement strand
CACACACACACACACACACACACACACACACACACACACACACACACACACACACACACACACACACACACGCGCACACACACACACACACACACACACACACGCACGCACACGCACACACACACGCACACACACACACACACGCACAGCGGTTTGGACAAAGTTACATGGGCGTTGATGTAAAAGCATATTTCACATATATACTACATGCTGTCACAGACCTGCTGCCATAACACGTCACTCCCCCACACACACACACACACACACACACACACACACACACACACACACACACACACACACACACACGCACACACACACACACACACACACACACACACCCTCCTCTCGGAATTTCACACGTCTCCCTCCCTCCTTTCCAGTCACAAAATATGTCTTTAAAACACACACACACACACACACACACACACACACACACACACACACACACACACACACACACACACACACACACACACACACACACACACACACACACACACACACACACACACACACACACACACACACACACACACACACACCACAATCACATATATCATCAGGCTGTCTTTCAGAACATTATGTCATATTTCTATTCCAGAAAAACACCTGTGGCTTAAACACCGCACACACACACACACACACACACACACACACACACACACACACACACACACACACACACACACACACACACACACACACACACACACACACACACACACACACACACACACACACACACACACACACACACACACACACACACACACACACACACACACACCACATGTTCCACATAGCGGCGGCTGAGATGACGGGATATGAATATATATATATTCAACTGTCACATATATTTTTATGTCTTAATTACATGTAATAATACACCTCTATTTATTCATCTCTCAACCACATAGATATGTTTATTGGTATGGCTAGTTCTGATAGCGTCTCTCTCTCACGACAACAACAACATACATTTGTATTAATTGAATTGTCTTCGTCCTGATTACTTTTGACACTGAGTCCAAGTTCACACAAATAATACATTCCTAAAATCCTCGCTACAAGTCAAAGTCCTGATTTCAAAATGTTACTCTCTACTCTTTTAGTAAAAGTAGTAGAATTAGCATCATAATAAAGTACAAACAGTTAGCTACATTAGCTTGTTAGCTCACATTTGCCTCTGAAATACCCAGCTTTAAATGGAAATACTCAAGTAAAATACAAATATGTCAAAAAGTGCAATACTTGAGTAACTTCCCTCTCGTCCACCACGTGTGAAAGGCCACATGGAGTAAAGGAAAAGTGATCCATGTAGAATAAACAATACGCATACAAGACTGTTTTCTGTAGACGGCAGCGATCCGGTTTCCTCTCAGCAGGTTCGCAGAGCCACAGCTTCTTATTGGATCCCCCCGGCCTTTCTTCACAATCTAACCTCCTCAAGAGGCTCTGTCCTCTTTAAATCATCCGGCTGCTGCTCCCATTAAACTGGAGCAGAACACAGAGAGAGGCTCTAATGCATAATTCATTTCAGACTCTCAGGACAGAAAGCCTCCGAGGCAGAACACAAGCAACAACTTATAGGTGTAGCAGAACGTGTGTTGCTCTTAATGAGGAGAGGATATACTGTGTAAAGCTGGAGCGTGTGAGACCTGTGGTATTAAACCGGACAGAAGGATGTCATCAAATCACCTACAATCTTAGTGATGGACACTTTAAAGGCCTGCTATCATGCAAAATACACTTATTGATGTCTTATACACATACATATGTGTCCCCCGGTGTGTCCCCGGTGTGTCAGGAGACTCTCAAAGTGTCAGAAACAAACCCCTCTCTCTTCTCCTCCGTACCCACGTCTCTAAAAACGGGGAACAACGGAGCTGATCCAGATTTGCTGCGTCATGACCACATTACTAAAATGTGGGCGGGCTTTACCCCCACGGGCCAATCAGAAACGTTGCTGTCAGAAACAATGAGACGTGTTCTGGAAGTGATACGGTCTGTGTTTACATTAGCATGCTAACACTCAGAGCTAACCTGTGCTGGAGAGAGTGTGTGAGGAAGCAGGAAATCAAAAGGAAGTCACCTGGTGGTAAACCTGAGAGAGAGAGAGAGTTTGAGCTCCATCCTGTTTCAGAGAGGATCCTTGATGTGGTTTCTGGGTACAATTCTCCTACATGAGCTCTACTCTCTTTTTGTATTTTCTTATTGTTTCGATAAAGCTACGGACCCAGAGTCGTCCCTTTAGCAACAGGGCTGACATAGAGGGATATGAGGGATGTCTAAAATGGCTGATCTGTTTTGGTATTTTGAGCAAAACACTTCATCGACATGTTTTTTTAATATTTTTGTTATATATATCTGAAACCTATAATATATGCCTAAAATAGTATAATCGGACCACTTTGACTTCAGGGCTGAGAGACGTGCCACATGTGATCCCCATCACCCCTCTCAACAGTATCAGACATCCCCCTCTCAGCGGCTCCTTAATGCCCCGTCTCCACCGCCTGCTCCACCTTCACACCCTGTTGAATGTGAATGACCTCTGACCTCCAGCCATGCCCTCACTCCTCAGGCATCTCCATGTGTCACGGACATGACATTCCCACCAATGGCTGCCGTTACAGATCCATGTGCTGAGTGGATGTTCCTGCATGTCATCATCTTCATCACCAACACACGCCTAATATGTCCAACACACGCTCTCATACGGGAAGAGGAGCGTTGATGTCCACAAATAGATCGGACGGTATCTGTGGGGTTGGGTTAATGCTGCACCTGGAACATGTATCTGTGGGGCTGGGTTAATGCTGCACCTGGAACATGTATCTGTGGGGGTGGGTTAATGCTGGACCTGGAACATGTATCTGTGGGGCTGGGTTAATGCTGCACCTGGAACATGTATCTGTGGGGTTGGGTTAATGCTGCACCTGAAACATGTATCTGTGGGGTGGGTTAATGCTGCACCTGGAACATGTATCTGTGGGGTTGGGTTAATGCTGCACCTGGAACATGTATCTGTGGGGCTGGGTTAATGCTGCACCTGGAACATGTATCTGTGGGGTTGGGTTAATGCTGCACCTGAAACATGTATATGTGGGGTGGGTTAATGCTGCACCTGGAACATGTATCTGTGGGGTTGGGTTAATGCTGCACCTGGAACATGTATCTGTGGGGTGGGTTAATGCTGCACCTGGAACATATATCTGTGGGGCTGGGTTAATGCTGCACCTGAAACATGTATCTGTGGGGGTGGGTTAATGCTGCACCTGGAACATGTATCTGTGGGGGTGGGTTAATGCTGCACCTGGAACATGTATCTGTGGGGTTGGGTTAATGCTGCACCTGAAACATGTATCTGTGGGGGTGGGTTAATGCTGCACCTGGAACATGTATCTGTGGGGCTGGGTTAATGCTGCACCTGAAACATGTATCTGTGGGGTTGGGTTAATGCTGCACCTGAAACATGTATCTGTGGGGTTGGGTTAATGCTGCACCTGGAACATGTATCTGTGGGGCTGGGTTAATGCTGCACCTGAAACATGTATCTGTGGGGTTGGGTTAATGCTGCACCTGAAACATGTATCTGTGGGGGTGGGTTAATGCTGCACCTGAAACATGTATCTGTGGGGTTGGGTTAATGCTGCACCTGAAACATGTATCTGTGGGGGTGGGTTAATGCTGGACCTGAAACATGTATCTGTGGGGTTGGGTTAATGCTGCACCTGGAACATGTATCTGTGGGGTGGGTTAATGCTGCACCTGGAACATATATCTGTGGGGCTGGGTTAATGCTGCACCTGAAACATGTATCTGTGGGGGTGGGTTAATGCTGCACCTGGAACATGTATCTGTGGGGTTGGGTTAATGCTGCACCTGAAACATGTATCTGTGGGGGTGGGTTAATGCTGCACCTGGAACATGTATCTGTGGGGCTGGGTTAATGCTGCACCTGAAACATGTATCTGTGGGGTTGGGTTAATGCTGCACCTGAAACATGTATCTGTGGGGTTGGGTTAATGCTGCACCTGGAACATGTATCTGTGGGGCTGGGTTAATGCTGCACCTGAAACATGTATCTGTGGGGTTGGGTTAATGCTGCACCTGAAACATGTATCTGTGGGGGTGGGTTAATGCTGCACCTGAAACATGTATCTGTGGGGTTGGGTTAATGCTGCACCTGAAACATGTATCTGTGGGGGTGGGTTAATGCTGGACCTGAAACATGTATCTGTGGGGTTGGGTTAATGCTGCACCTGGAACATGTATCTGTGGGGTTGGGTTAATGCTGCACCTGGAACATGTATCTGTGGGGGTGGGTTAATGCTGCACCTGGAACATGTATCTGTGGGGTTGGGTTAATGCTGCACCTGGAACATGTATCTGTGGGGCTGGGTTAATGCTGCACCTGGAACATGTATCTGTGGGGTTGGGTTAATGCTGCACCTGGAACATGTATCTGTGGGGTTGGGTTAATGCTGCACCTGAAACATATTGGAATAATGGTGGATACGCAGGAAAACTCAAAGTAGAAGTTCCTCAAATAATACTTCAGCACTAGTAGTACTCCCTTTGAAATCTCTCTCTCTCTCTCTCTCTCTCTATCTCTCTCTATCTATCTATCTATCTTTATCTATCTCTCTCTGTCTCTCTCTCTATATCTCTCTCTCTCCATCTATCTATCTATCTTTATCTCTCTCTCTCTATCTCTCTCTCTATCTATCTATCTATCTATCTATCTTTATCTATCTATCTCTCTCTCTCTCTATCTTTATCTCTCTCTCTCTCTCTCTATATATATATCTTTATATCTTTATATCTTTATATCTCTCTCTCTCTCTCTCTCTCTCTATCTATTACTTGAGACATGTACTTTGTTACTTTTCACTGACCTCGATCCTATCTTGGGATTTGTTCTGATTTAAAAGTGGAAATAAGTTTCGGGCCAGAGACCAAACCCAGCATTGATGATCTGATTCTGGAACTCCATCCATCTGCAAAGTCTGACAAGTCTTCATAGACATGTTTTTTAATATGTTTGTTATATATATCTGAAACCTATAATATATGCCTAAAAATAGTATAATCGGACCACTTTGACTTCAGGACTGAGAGACGTGCCACATGTGATCCCCATCACCCCTCTCAGCGGCTCCTTAATGCCCCGTCGCCTCCGCCTGCTCCACCTTCACACCCTGTTGAATGTGAATGACCTCTGACCTCCAGCCATGCCCTCACTCCTCAGGCATCTCCATGTGTCACGGACATGACATTCCCACCAATGGCTGCCGTTACAGATCCATGTGCTGAGTGGATGTTCCTGCATGTCATCATCTTCGTCACCAACACACGCCTAATATGTCCAACACACGCTCTCATACGGGAAGAGGAGCGTTGATGTCCACAAATAGATCGGACGGTATCTGTGGGGTTGGGTTAATGCTGCACCTGGAACATGTATCTGTGGGTTTGGGTTAATGCTGCACCTGGAACATGTATCTGTGGGGTTGGGTTAATGCTGCACCTGGAACATGTATCTGTGGGGTTGGGTTAATGCTGCACCTGGAACATGTATCTGTGGGGCTGGGTTAATGCTGCACCTGGAACATGTATCTGTGGGGTTGGGTTAATGCTGCACCTGGAACATGTATCTGTGGGGTTGGGTTAATGCTGCACCTGGAACATGTATCTGTGGGGTTGGGTTAATGCTGCACCTGGAACATGTATCTGTGGGGCTGGGTTAATGCTGCACCTGGAACATGTATCTGTGGGGGTGGGTTAATGCTGGACCTGAAACATGTATCTGTGGGGTTGGGTTAATGCTGCACCTGGAACATGTATCTGTGGGGTTGGGTTAATGCTGCACCTGGAACATGTATCTGTGGGGTTGGGTTAATGCTGCACCTGGAACATGTATCTGTGGGGCTGGGTTAATGCTGCACCTGGAACATGTATCTGTGGGGTTGGGTTAATGCTGCACCTGGAACATGTATCTGTGGGGTTGGGTTAATGCTGCACCTGGAACATGTATCTGTGGGGTTGGGTTAATGCTGCACCTGGAACATGTATCTGTGGGGCTGGGTTAATGCTGCACCTGGAACATGTATCTGTGGGGCTGGGTTAATGCTGCACCTGGAACATGTATCTGTGGGGGTGGGTTAATGCTGCACCTGGAACATGTATCTGTGGGGCTGGGTTAATGCTGCACCTGGAACATGTATCTGTGGGGCTGGGTTAATGCTGCACCTGGAACATGTATCTGTGGGGCTGGGTTAATGCTGCACCTGAAACATGTTGGAGTAATGGTTTATATGCAACACGCAGGAAAAGTAGAAGTTCCTTAAATAATACTTCAGCACTAGTAGTACTCCCTTTGTAATGTGTATATATCTCTCTCTCTCTCTCCATCTATCTCCATCTATCTATCTTTATCTATATCTCTCTCTCCATCTATCTCCATCTATCTATCTTTATCTATATCTCTCTCTCCATCTATCTCCATCTATCTATCTTTATCTATATCTCTCTCTATCTCTCTCTCTCTCTCCATCTATCTCCATCTATCTATCTTTATCTATATATCTCTCTCTCTCTCTCTATCTCTCTCTCTCCATCTATCTCCATCTATCTATCTATCTTTATCTATCTCTCTCTCCATCTATCTATCTATCTATCTATCTATCTATCTTTATCTATCTATCTATCTATCTATCTATCTTTATCTCTCTCTCTCTCTCTCTCTCTATCTATCTATCTATCTCTCTCTCTCTATCTCTCTCTCTATCTATCTATCACTTTTTCACTGACCTCGATCCTATCTTGGGATTTGTTCTGATTTAAAAGTGGAAATAAGTTTCGGGCCAGAGACCAAACCCAGCATTGATGATCTGATTCTGGAACGCCATCCATCTGCAAAGTCTGACAAGTCTCTGGCAAACATGAGGGACAGATTTAGGCTCTCCTTCTGCCCATTTTGGATGTCGATGATTTATTACAGGGCTGCTGTAACGGACTGCAAGAGATCGCAATAGGCGCTTTCACACCAAGTACTTTCCCCAGGAATAGTTCCCGGAACTCTTTAGTCCCTGGAACTATCTAGATCGCGTTCACACCGGAATAAGTCCCTGAGGGAGGATTAGGCAAATGAAGCCGCTGACGTCACTTCTTCTTCTGCTGGGTTTACTGGCAGGCCGCAAACCACCTCACGGCGTATACTGCCGCCCAAAGTCCCCAGAGTTGGGGACTGGCTTCAGTCGAAGCAGCTGGGACTCCTTCCGAGTAAATCGCCAGAACGCCGACACCTCCTCATCTCTCCACCGCTCTCATGTTTTATTTTGTGTTGCCATAAGTTAGTCTCTCTCCGTTGGTGCGCTGGGCTAATGCTAATGCTAATAATGCTAATGCGAGCAAATAAAATGGCGGCTTCACAAAACTTTGCAGAGTTTTGCGGGGCGTGGTTTGCAATCAGAAACTGGAACCTTTTCCTCGCCAGGAAAGTACCTGCTCTCTAGCAGGCACTGAAAAGGGGGGAAAAGGTTCCCGAAACAAAGTGCTAGTTCCAGATCTTTTTGGTGTGAACGCAACATTCCAGGGAAAAGTACTTCGGTGTGAAAGCGCCTAATGTGTTCCTTTGATTGACTTCGACCAGTGGATCCAGAAACACAACACTTTGCTGCTTCCCTCGACATCTTCAAGTCTTCAATACAAACTCACCTGTTCACCGTGGCCTTTGACCCCTGACCCATCGCAGCGTCCACTCCTACTGCTGTTAATTCAAGTTTCACTTTATTATCTGCCCTAATTGTTGGTGTCTTTGTTTGTCTTTGTTTGTTTGTCCTTGGGTCTCTTGAAAGGCCATGTACACATTTAATCTAATATCTTTTTAATTTGATTGTATTTACTTGTTTAAAATGCAATGTGTCTTTCGGTTGACTTACACCATCTGTACAGGGACTACAGATGGAAAATAGCCTCTTCGCACATTTACAGAAATGTTGATTAATGTGCGCTGTTAAAGAAATGAATAAATACATAGTGTGACCATGCAGTTCCCCCGACAGGACGTCCCGTGCATCAGCTGTTTCACCCGTCTGACCTCTGACCCTCTGATATCCGTGTAGAGTGTTGATATCAGTCCCGGGAACTCCCAGGTTTCCTCATGTCGAAATGCATATCATGAGGAACATGTGCTGATGAGGTTGAGGCTCATTGGTACTTATTATATGCATATATGAATGTAGCCCTCTTGCATTTATTACAAATAATTTGTATATCCAATGTAAGTGTTTAGACCAATGTATCCAGCAATATATATATATATATATATATATAGGCTATATGGGATTCTGCATTTTTTGTTCATTACGTGTTAAACTTTGGTTAACATTGACCCTCAAATATGTGCTTTTGACCAATAGCAAACCATTGACTCGTTAGCAAGCATACTTAGATAACTTAGCTCATTATTCAAGAACATCTGAGAAAAACCTCTTAGAAATAACTCTTGATCTTGTGTGTTCTTTACTGATGTTCTGCTGGCCTTAATAGTTCACCACTTAAGAGCCTGAAATACAAGAGTCTGGAGACACTTTGCTGTCAGTCTCTCTGCTCTGAAGTGGCTAACACTCTACTGAAGTTATCCGTTTCCACCTGATCACACCGACAGTCTCTTACTCCAATCAGAAGTCTTCCATCATCGTCACTTTTCTGTTCTCATGACCCTGGTAGTGTTTCAAAACACTCAAGACTTACGAGCAGTTCAGCAAAAATAAAATAAAGTTCCTATCCATTTTTAATGTCTTATACATTTAGCCAGCGTCAGAGATGGCAAAAGTCCACACATCCTTTACTCAAGTAGAAGTACACACATCCTTTACTCAAGAAGAAGTACACACATACTTTACTCAAGTAGAAGTACACACATACTTTACTCAAGTAGAAGTACAGATACTCGTGTTTAAAAATACTCTGGTAAAAGTAGAAGTACTGACTAAACTTCTTTACTCAAGTAAAAGTAAAGAGGCTTTGAAGTGTACTTCAGTAAAAAGTACCCATGACTAGCAGCTGCTTTAAAGAGTACCTGACCTCCCTTTATATAGATAGAACAATAATGTCATTGTTAGCTAATGAATGTTTCCATGCTGAACAACGGCAACATGACAACGTTTCCATTGGTCCCTCTTCTTTAGAGAAGACCAGGAAGTGATGGATACACGGATCGTGATCCAACCAATAGGCACGCAATGACTCTACAGAATAATGACCACGCACCAACACACATTCAGACTAAAGGAACCAGCTGTTTGGAACATGAGAGAAGTAGAAAGTACAGGTATTTGTGTTCAACATGTAAGAAGTAGAAAGTACAGGTATTTGAGTTCAACATGTAAGAAGTAGAAAGTACAGGTATTTGAGTTCAACATGTGAGAAGTAGAAAGTACAGGTATTTGAGTTCAACATGTAAGAAGTAGAAAGTACAGGTATTTGAGTTCAACATGTGAGAAGTAGAAAGTACAGGTATTTGTGTTCAACATGAGAGAAGTAGAAAGTACAGGTATTTGAGTTCAACATGAGAGAAGTAGAAAGTACAGGTATTTGAGTTCAACATGTAAGAAGTAGAAAGTACAGGTATTTGTGTTCAACATGTAAGAAGTAGAAAGTACAGGTATTTGTGTTGAACATGTAAGAAGTAGAAAGTACAGGTATTTGAGTTCAACATGAGAGAAGTAGAAAGTACAGGTATTTGTGTTCAACATGTAAGAAGTAGAAAGTACAGGTATTTGAGTTCAACATGTAAGAAGTAGAAAGTACAGGTATTTGAGTTCAACATGTGAGAAGTAGAAAGTACAGGTATTTGAGTTCAACATGTAAGAAGTAGAAAGTACAGGTATTTGTGTTCAACATGTGAGAAGTAGAAAGTACAGGTATTTGAGTTCAACATGTAAGAAGTAGAAAGTACAGGTATTTGAGTTCAACATGTGAGAAGTAGAAAGTACAGGTATTTGTGTTCAACGTGTAAGAAGTAGAAAGTACAGGTATTTGGGTTCAACATGTAAGAAGTAGAAAGTACAGGTATTTGTGTTCAACATGTAAGAAGTAGAAAGTACAGGTATTTGTGTTCAACATGTGAGAAGTAGAAAGTACAGGTATTTGGGTTCAACATGTGAGAAGTAGAAAGTACAGGTATTTGAGTTCAACACGTAAGAAGTAGAAAGTACAGGTATTTGAGTTCAACATGTGAGAAGTAGAAAGTACAGGTATTTGTGTTCAACACGTAAGAAGTAGAAAGTACAGGTATTTGAGTTCAACATGTAAGAAGTAGAAAGTACAGGTATTTGTGTTCAACATGTAAGAAGTAGAAAGTACAGGTATTTGTGTTCAACATGTGAGAAGTAGAAAGTACAGGTATTTGTGTTCAACATGTAAGAAGTAGAAAGTACAGGTATTAGAGTTCAACATGTAAGAAGTAGAAAGTACAGGTATTTGAGTTCAACATGTAAGAAGTAGAAAGTACAGGTATTTGTGTTCAACATGTAAGAAGTAGAAAGTACAGGTATTTGTGTTGAACATGTAAGAAGTAGAAAGTACAGGTATTTGAGTTCAACATGTAAGAAGTAGAAAGTACAGGTATTTGAGTTCAACATGTAAGAAGTAGAAAGTACAGGTATTTGTGTTCAACATGTGAGAAGTAGAAAGTACAGGTATTTGAGTTCAACATGTAAGAAGTAGAAAGTACAGGTATTTGAGTTCAACATGAGAGAAGTAGAAAGTACAGGTATTTGTGTTCAACATGTGAGAAGTAGAAAGTACAGGTATTTGTGTTCAACATGTAAGAAGTAGAAAGTACAAGTATTTGTGTTCAACATGTGAGAAGTAGAAAGTACAGGTATTTGTGTTCAACATGTAAGAAGTAGAAAGTACAGGTATTTGGGTTCAACATGTAAGAAGTAGAAAGTACAAGTATTTGTGTTCAACATGTGAGAAGTAGAAAGTACAGGTATTTGTGTTCAACATGTAAGAAGTAGAAAGTACAGGTATTTGTGTTCAACATGTAAGAAGTAGAAAGTACAGGTATTTGGGTTCAACATGTAAGAAGTAGAAAGTACAAGTATTTGTGTTCAACATGTGAGAAGTAGAAAGTACAGGTATTTGTGTTCAACATGTAAGAAGTAGAAAGTACAGGTATTTGTGTTCAACATGTAAGAAGTAGAAAGTACAGGTATTTGTGTTCAACATGTAAGAAGTAGAAAGTTCAGGTATTTGTGTTCAACATGTTAGTAGTAGAAAGTACAGGTATTTGTGTTCAACATGTGAGAAGTAGAAAGTACAGGTATTTGAGTTCAACATGTAAGAAGTAGAAAGTTCAGGTATTTGGTTCCAACATGTAAGAAGTAGAACGTACAGGTATTTGTGTTCAACATGTGAGAAGTAGAAAGTACAGGTATTTGAGTTCAACATGTAAGAAGTAGAAAGTACAGGTATTTGAGTTCAACATGTGAGAAGTAGAAAGTACAGGTATTTGTGTTCAACATGTAAGAAGTAGAAAGTACAGGTATTTGAGTTCAACATGTAAGAAGTAGAAAGTACAGGTATTTGAGTTCAACATGTAAGAAGTAGAAAGTACAGGTATTTGAGTTCAACATGTGAGAAGTAGAAAGTACAGGTATTTGAGTTCAACATGTAAGAAGTAGAAAGTACAGGTATTTGAGTTCAACATGTGAGAAGTAGAAAGTACAAGTATTTGTGTTCAACATGTGAGAAGTAGAAAGTACAGGTATTTGTGTTCAACATGTAAGAAGTAGAAAGTACAGGTATTTGGGTTCAACATGTAAGAAGTAGAAAGTACAGGTATTTGTGTTCAACATGTAAGAAGTAGAAAGTACAGGTATTTGTGTTCAACATGTAAGAAGTAGAAAGTACAGGTATTTGTGTTCAACATGTGAGAAGTAGAAAGTACAGGTATTTGTGTAGAAGTAAAAGTCGTCAGAAAAATAAGTAGTGGAGTAAAGTACTGATACTAGAAACATTTACTTAAGTACAGTAACCAAGTATTTGTACTCCAATACTTCCCACCGATGAGCAGCGTGCATTGCAACTCGTTCCTGTTCACCGCCTGAGTGTGTACTAAAGTACTAAAGGTGAGTCAGTAGTGCGAGATCCTCCCATTCATCTTCTCTACTCTCCCACCGGGTGCTATCAAAGTTCTGTGGGTCAGCAGCATCTGTGTCGTGTTCAGAACCACAGGGACCCATGGCCTACATTACTGACCTGGAAACAACTACAAGGGCAAGAAGAACAGCTGGAAGGACGAGAGTGTGTGTGTGTGTGTGTGTGTGAGGAGAGCACATGTGAGCCTGTGAATGTGTGAGTGTGTAAAACTGTCAATGGTGTGTTTGTGCCATCAGTGCGAGTGCAGACATCCATATATTCACACATGAAAAGGCGTCAGTGTGGAATGGATGCTTGCATGATCGACTGCAGTGTAAAAATAGGTAGTCATGAGGTGTGTGTGTGTGTGTGTGTGTCATACCTCAGATTCCTGGTTGTTTTTCAGTCTCTTCTTTCACAAATTCAGACACACATAATTCACCTGGTGACTCTTTTAGTGAGCTGTCTGACACAAATACAACATGTCGTATATATATATATATATAATATCCTGCTTTATATTTTGTTTCTGTAAATTTGTATTTCAACGTGTATATTTTCGACTTTTTTTAATGCTATTATTTCTATTTGAGATGTTTACATTTTGGATTGTTTATTTCTAGTCTTTTAATTTCTCTAATGTACAATGCCATGTCTTTTTTATGCAACATTTCCCAAATTGGGATCAATAAAGTACTTCTTATCTTATATGTACGGGAAGTGTTGGAAGGAGTACTCAGACCCTTTACTTAAGCACAAGTAGAACTTACTTAAAGTACTGCATTACAAGAAAAGCCATTTACACTGAGAGACACTACAGAGTTATTAACCATGTGCTCATATGGCAGCCACTAACAGATGGTGTGAAACTGTAAATCAAACATAACATCACGAACAGTAGAAAATCAACATTTAATCTACAGAGTTAGACAGGCAAAGTGAAGATATGCTGAAACTTCATTTCTGATCTCAACAGGTTTTTAGGCACAGGGACATACATTTAAAAATAGCATATATTATAGCATATATTATTCTATGTAGCATAAAACCTCTTTACCATGACAACGTATGCACTTCATCATTGGCTGTACAAAAATACATGTAAATCTCTTTCTTTGCACATGGTGGATGTGTGTGTGTGTGGGTGTGTGTGTGTGTCAGTGAGTGTGTGTGTGTGTGTGTGTGTGTGTGTGTGTGTGTGTGTGTGTGTATGTGTGTGTGTGTGTGTGTGTGTGTGTGTGTGTGTGTGTGTGGTCTTCTTGCAGCTGTGGTTTAGCCAAAGTCGATCCGTGGCCGATACTCGAGAACCATGGGATACGTCTGAGGGAGAGACAGAAGAAATAGAAACAATTTTAGAGAACAATAAATCAATCTTTTTTCTCTTCGCTCTGTAAACATTCATCTCACGGCTTCTGGAGCAACGAGAGGAATAACAGGATAAATGAAAATAATCACTGAGGTCACTAAATATATATTGAAATGTACCGCTTCACAATCTGTACAACACCCTCTTTCCTTTGACCCATGCAGGACAAGGACAAGTAGTCCTTTATAACATTCAAAGATATTTTTGACTTTCTACCAAAAGTCAGAATTCTAAGAAAAACAAATATTTCTGAGAAAAAGCGAACATTCGGAAAAAAAGTCAGATAAGTAATATTTTGAGGGAAAGTCAACATTCTGAGAAAAAGTCAAAATTCTGAGAAAAAATCTGAATCATGAGAAAGTCACATTTTGAGAAAAAGTCAAATGTTGAGAAAAAGTCAAATTTTGATAAAAGTCAAAATTCTAAGAAAAGTCATAATTTTGAGAAAAAGTCAAAATTGTAAAAAGAAAGTCACAATTCTGAGAAAAAGCCAAAAAATTGAGAAAAAGACTAAATTCTAATAATTCCTAAAAAAAAATGTATTAACATTAACCACCACATTTGTGCTGCATTCAAGTGGAGTCAGAATAATCGGAAAATGGGTTTCAGAATAGAATTGAAATTTCAGGGCTGTTATCCATTCATCATTATGATTGAATAATAGATATGTCAATGGCGACTACTGCTGCATTCCTAAAGCACAAACATATATCAGAAGCCCCGTTCATAAAACATTTAAAAAGAAAGAAACAGGGTGTTTGTTTCATAGCAGCTGGAAGGTGAAAAGAGTCTCTCCTGTGTCTGTCAGCGGAGAGCAGCTGTCCTCTCCTCCGGCTCTGCTTTCTGCTGCATCATGCCGCAGAAAAACAACAACACTGGATCCAACAGAACCAGACTGTGACTGTGCCTCTGCATCTCTGAAACTCAGCATTTCTGTCTCCAAACACTTTAATTATACTTCACTAACATGCAATCTGTTCAGCTGACGGACACTTTTCAGGTTCTGCTTTCAATGAGAGAAATGTAAAATGCTCCAACAGCACTTACTATCTTTCTAGTAATATTTGTCAAAAAAAAAAGTGTTTTCTAAAGATGTGACTTGATTGAATTAACTGGTTTCGCATAGAATATCCTACAGGAAGATTTATATAATAATACAATTAATATAAAATAACCTTAATATAAGCCTACTTTCAAATTCTGAGAAAAAAGTCATAATGCTGATCAAAAAAAGTTTGGAGAAAAATTCAGATTTCTGAGAAAAAGTAAAAAATCTAGGAAATAACTTATTTCTGAGAAAAAGTCATATTTAAAAGAAAAATTTAAAGAAAAAATTAACATTTGAGAAAAAAATTTAAATTAGAAGAAAAAAGTCAAAATTCTGAGAAAAAAATTAAATTATAAGAAAAAATCAACATTTCTGAGAAATTATTTTTTTTTAAGAAAAAAGTCTAAATTCTAGGAAATAACCAACTTTTGAAATTTAAAAAAAAGTATTTCGACATTTTTCTTAGAATTTTTGAAAAAAGAAAAATTATAAGAGAAAAAGAAAAAATTGTGAGAAAAAAGAAAAGATTTGATTCTAAGAAAAATGTCGAAATACCTTTTTTTATATTTTAATTCTAAGAAAAAAAGAACACATTTATGAGAAAAAGCCAAATTTATGAGTAAAAATTCTGAGAATAAAGTAAAAATTCTAGGAAATAACTAAATCCTTAGAAAAATTAATTCTAAGAAAAAGTAACATTTCTGAGAAAAAAGTCAGATTTTTCCACCAAACACGATTTCCTGTAATCAACACAGGGTTGCTGGACAAATGATTTATGGAAGTTATTTCAAGTAGTTATAAGATTGACAGTAAAGTTATATATTTGTCACTCAGAGTTGACAGGTCATTCAAACTGAAATCGACCCGCACCTGAGCACACATCTGAAGTGAAGTGTTGAGCGAACATTACAGAAAACAGTCATTCCCAAGTTTTTAATACAAGCATTACAAGAAAACTCCCAACTGATCTTAGAACAGCAACCTCAATTGGAGTAAATTAAAGACCTATCTTTTTCATTTGGTTATAATTTGGGGCACAAGTTTTTAGCATATTATTATTATCTATAAATCTGGTGGCGATCAGAAGGCAGTTTCTTGTTGGGATTAAGATGCTGCTTTTTCTACGCTCCCATTTGAGAGGCATCGATGGATCAAATGAAGTGTAGCTGCAGAGTTGTGCCTGACGGACGAGTCGTATCTTCTTTCTCTCCCTCTTTGCTTCACTCTTCCTGACTCTCATGCTTCAGATCTGTCTCTTCTCTCATTTCCTTCATAATAACATCTTCACGGCGTTTAACCTCGCGACTCATCGGGAGGGAGGGACGTAAATAATTCTGATGGAGGCTCTGTTATTTTGACACAGAGCAGGAAACCCTGCAGAGGAGGATTTGCTTCACTGCGGCGTGTTTGTACTTTCAACCAACATTCAAATTAAATACATTTCTCTAACCTCAAGTGAATGTATTTAAGTAAGGTGTCTGCAGGAATCCTGAAGTCAAATAGAAGACCCTTTAAGACCCTTTCCATACATTTTAAGACCTCATCTCCACTTGGAGTTGTAACCGGTTACCTTGGCGACACACTTTACCTCACATTGACTACATACAGTATTGATTGTCCTTCCTCCTTATCTTCCAACCATTTGGACGCAGACTCAGGTTCAGGCAGACTGTAGAACACAACCTCTTTGGACAATGTATATACTTATTGAAAACAAGCTACAAAATGTAATACCGTGGAAAATGCCGTTTAATACTTTTTAATAGCCTTCATTTTCGCTAAATTGATTTATCTACTTTTAATACGTTTTAAGACCCCGCGGACCCCCTGATTAAGGTCCCCAACTTTGTGCTTTCAAGTGAGACAGGGGTGTCCAAACTACGACCATTTTGAATCGGCCCTCAGGAAATTCTGAAACTATGAAGGAACCTGGCGCACAAATGAAACTTGAGCCTGTCTTATGTTGTACTTCTTAAATATATATGTACACATATATTACACAGTGTTCATGTGTAAAATAAATTCAGTCAATTCAAGTTGGAAACATTTTCTAACAAATCTAAGTTGAGAGGAAAAAAGCCCAATAACTATTCGAGCACCGCTTGTGAAGTGACGACAACTAACCCAATCACAGCCGGAAGATATCTTTCCGTAAACATCAGGCTCTCAGACTAATAATCAATGAAATATGTTTTTATTCAATTGTTCCCACGGACCGAGGGTTTGGGACCACTGTTCTACACAACCTCAAATCCTCATGATTCTATATATATCATAAAGACTAGAACATCCTTTAAATAAACTGATTTAGTGATTGTCTGATGAAAAGACATTGAAGGTGTTCTTGTTCGTTGAGATCGGTGTTCTTGTCTCAGAATCAATCACATGTTTCTCAACTATACTTGAACATCAGCTTGTTCCAGAAGTAAATACAGAAACACACACACTCATACTTACCCATGTGACTACGTCAACATCTAACATTAAAAAGCTAGCACATGCACTATTTTATTATATATGTCGCATTGTTGGAGGAGATCAGGTCAGAAGAATTTCATTGCCATTTCTACACTGTAGCTTATGAGCATATCACAATAACACCTTTGGATCTTGAAATGTGAAAACGTCAGCTTGTTCTATAAGTAAACACACACACACACACACACACACACACCCCCACACACACACAGGAAGTGACGCTTACATTCTCTCCATGCAGCCTCCAGCGGGTCATGTAGATGAACTCCAGAGTGTGATCTCTGCCCATGATTTCTCCGTTACACAGAACGTCCAGCTGCTCACAGCGGGGCGAAAGGGATAAGAAGTTCTCATATCATATTTCAGTCTGTTTTTAAAAAAAATATTGTGATTTCAGGTGCAAAATGTTCATATAGTATGTCAAAATGAAAACAATAACTATCAGGTTATATAGGTGAGGTTGTCCTAAGAAAAAAAGACACCAAAACTTTGACATGCTAAACATTTCTTAATGGGGTTTAGTTCAAATCAAAAGTACGTTGAAGAAGCGCTGAATGAATGATGAGGGAAATCAAACAGCAGAACATGAGCGCGAAGGGGAAGTTCTCGGGAGAGGAGTGGGAGGTTGTGATAATGAGAGAGGGAGGGACAGAGTTTCAGTTTAGCTTCACCAACATCTTAACCCCGCGATGAAGCTGAGCGACAGATATCATTATACTGGAGTTTGAATGAGCATCTGGCTTCTGAGTGGTTAACGTGAATTAACTGATCGATTAATGGAAATAATAAGTGTGTCCTATCTGAGGAGGCCATATGCAACCAGTTTAGTAATACAGTAATATGCTGTGTAGCCTATTTACTATCATATGTCAGTAGATTGTGTGGAAGAGTAAATACATTAGCCATGTGACTACATCAACAGCTAACATTCAAAAGCTAGTTTGTTAAGTAGAGAGCTAACATTAGCAAGCACGTGTTTGATAGACCGCTAACGTCAGATAGATAGTGGGAAGGAAGGAAGGAAGGTAGGCAGGCAGGTAGGCAGGTAGGCAGGTAGAGAGAGAGAGAGAGAGAGAGAGAGATAGATAGATACTTTATTAATCCCAATTAACGTTCGCTAGCTAAGTAGCACATTCACATGCTAACTTGTGTAGCTCCTCACAGCAGAGCCATCTACATCCAAAGACCCCAAAGAGTTATTAAAATTGTGTTTATATGACATTTTGGGCCATTTTAATGTAATCCTGCAGTCAGTAATGAATAATGGATGTGGCCATTTAGAAATGTCCCATCGTCGCAAAGTATTTGTAAATGACCCCAAATTAAATGTATACCGTACTTTTCGGACTATAAAGCGCACCGGCGTATAAGCCGCAGCAGCTAACTTGTCCGTCTGTCTTGCTCTCGTTCTGTCTCTCGGTTCCACTTTTACTTTGGCGCGCTACCTGTCTCCCTCTTTTCCGGCCTCCAGCTTTTCCTGCTGGAGCCCGCCGCTTAAAGGTGGCGGGCGCGGACCGGTCATAGAGCCCATAGCGTTAAAGGTGGTTAATTTTACCTGTAAAATCCATAGATGTAGGAGGTCCCCTAGTGGCCGTTAGCTGTACAAAAAAAAATGGGGAAAAAAGTCGCGGCTTATAGTCCGAAAAGTACGGTAGTTTAAAATGCTGCTAGTGCTACAGAAGGAGCTGGAAAGGGGGCGGAGCTTCATACGGTGAATAATGGATGAAGTGAATGATTGGAAAATATATCTAAAAGTTGGTGTCTGTTTTATCTTCAGTTTTGTTGGGGTTCTTACCTCGTAGGAGCTGGGCAGCTGGAGCTTCAGACTGAGAAACTTCTTAATGGTTCCCACTGTGACTCTACTGGAGCAGCGGATGAATCTCTTCATCAGATCCTAATTGGACGAGAAAAGAAAATCAATTGGAGACTCAACAAGAGAGGCAGCTTAAAATGAAATTCTTTCCAAAACTAAATGTTACCAATCGATTTACCTAATGATGATTAAGGTATACAAACTACAGACTTTTCGGATGTGTAATTAGGTAGATAATTTGTTTATATATAATTTGTAAGTCAATAATATCTGTGTTTATCAATTTGATACTGCTTAAGATTGTACAGGTTTTTTTAATTTTGTATTATTGTTTTACACGTTTGAAATAAATGAAATAAGAAAATAAAAAACAATCCAACCCACCGTGACAGTCGCCTCAGATTGTCCCGTGTTGCGCAGGCAGTCCAGACAGATGGCGATCTGAGGATCATTTCTGTGGTAATCTTCCTCATCGTCATCATCTTCATCACGGCCTCCATAATCACCCACAACGTCAGGAAGTCCGAGCCTCTGACGCCTTTCTGCTTTGGGATGCAAAATGAAAGGAATATTAAAATGATAGAAAAGTGTCATAATAACTATCATTTCACGGGAACACGAGAAGTAGAGGAATGTGAGAATGAGGTTCCGGATATTTCCAAATATCCGGAACTAACTCCCAGAAACCGGCCGGTCCGCTGCAACTTAAATCCAGGCTGAAGACTTTCTTTTTGACGCTGCTTTTAATTGAACAATTCACAACTCACACTGCACCGTAACTCATGTTTTATTATCTTTGCTTTTTAATGTTTCTAATGTGTTTGATGCTCTTAATGTCTTTAATTTGTGTCTTGTTCATTCAGACACACATCGATGAGACAGTTAATTAATGTACTCATTGCAGCAGTCTGCATAGATCTGGTTCCCCTGCTGGTCTAAGAGTGAGGCAAACTCATTCAGTAATTGTTCAGCTACAATTCATTAAATGATGTCTGCCATCTTATATATTTATATGTAAGGCTTTCCTGATGAGCCACAATAATGGCACCTGATGTTATCGAGTTAAAATATGAATATTGTGGCTTTCCAAGTTAACATTGATTGATATGACTGCGATTAAATCAGCATATACTTCTGCAGGGGAGGCCACCCCTCAACATCTCCTGCCACCCTCTTTCCACCCCATGAATATTGTCTAGATCCGCCCCTGCTTCCTCCTTCTCTTCCAACCAGTTGGACGCAGACTTGCATTTCCCCGTAACGATGTTGTTTAACAACCGGCGTAAACGGGCCTTCGCGCTATCAAGCAGTGAGCGTGCGATGTCCTGTTCGGATGACGTCTAACCCAACGGGATGCCATCAATAAACTCCACAGAATCACACGACACACCTACGCCATGACTACATTCAGGCAGACGGCAGAACACAACCTCTCTGGGCCATTCAGATACTTACTGGAAACAAGCTACACAATGTAACACCTTGGAAAATGCCCTTTAATACTTTTTAATAGCCTTCATTTTCGCTAAATTGATTGATCAACGTGTAATACTTTTTAAGACCCCGCGGACCCCCTGTATGCCCCATATTTACATAAACAAGCCCGCAATATGACAATTACATTAAGATTACGATTAAACTTTACTGTCATTGCAAATGACTAAGAAACAAAATGTAGTTTACATCCAACCAGAAGTGCAAAACAGTAGTAAAGCGCATAGTGATCTTTAGTATACAAATATCTGACAGTATTGTATACAAACAGTTTAAAAAATGAATACACTATAGCTATGGTATAAATAACACACAATACAGAATACATAGAAATATATTACGGACTGTTTTTGTCAGGTTTACAAAATATAAATATGAGTGTGCCATAGAAGATATCGATGATCGGACATTTTATAAATACAGATATGTTGGTTGACGTAAGTGAAAAAGTCAGTCCCCGAGTCTCCAGGGGAACGTGTGTGTGTGTGTGTGTGTGTGTGAGTGAGGGGGTGAGTGTGTGTGTGGCCTAGCATTACCATCCTTGTGGGGACCTATATCTGTTTACACAGTCACGTGTGGGGACTCGCCTCCCTTATGGGGACATAACGGAGGTCCCCATAAGGGGAATCATTAATTTTAGGGTGAAGACTTGGTTAGGGTTAGGCATGTGTTGGTTATAAGTCTCCAGGAAATGCATGTAAGTCAATGTAATGTCCCCTGAAGTGATGTATACATGGTATGGGTGTGTGTGTGGGTGTGTGTGTGTGTTTAGTCAAAACATAATAAAAAACTCCCCTAATCTATTGATTTAATGTCTGCCTCCTCTGCTAATGGCAGGAAGAAGATATAAACAGTAAATTAGAAGTAAAAAAGTACATTATAACAGTCAAATAAGTAAGAAAGAACCCTTAAGAGTATTCGTTATTTACACACACACAACCTGGCCGGATTTAAGCCAGTGGTGAAGCGAGTGTATTTATCAAAACACACATCGTATAAAATCTAAATCCTCTCACCTTGGCCGTTCTCTCTGGGCTGGTTCTTCTTCCAGAACTCCAGCTCCTGCTGCTCCTCTCCTGGTTTTACATAAGCAACAGGAAGTGTTGAAAGGCAGCATGGAGACACACAGAGAAGCAATCACACTGAATTCCTATCAAGACAGACGGGTGATTCTGATCCTTCATTGGGTATTACTCTCACAAACCATTCATCAGAAATGCTATGACGCTTATTTTTACACCACTTGGCTTCACTAAGACATACGATGTTTGCTCCGTCAGCAGCGGGAAGTTATGGAGTCATAAAACTGAAGCACCATCACAGATTAAGTTAGACATGTTGGCTTCTTGGATTAACCCTGAGGAGGAGCACAGAGCTATTGGAGGGACACTGTTTTGCGCAAAAGCTAACATTGGAGGCCATTGAATCTGATTATATTCAGTGTGAACAGCAAGTTACAATTGTTTTAATTTGAAGCGAGATGTGTCCTAGCACAGTGAGTTTGTACAGAAGGACCTGAAATGTAAATGTTTCCAATTGTTTGCCATGTTTTAACATAGCAATGAGGACACTGTTGAGACAAATTTAAAAGAAAATGTGCTGGTCTTAATGTATGAATATGTGGGATATTTAATATTGCCGCAAAACAGTGGTGCAATGATAACGTATGTTTTAAGTTAAAAGCTAATGTTGGGCTATAAAGGAACTACAGCACGGTCACATGACTTCATGTCACCACCGCTAAGCTAAAGGAAGCTAATGTTGGGCTATAAAGGAACTACAGCACGGTCACATGACTTCACGTCACCACCGCTAAGCTAAAGGCGGCTAATGTTGGACTATAGAGGAACTACAGCATGGTCACATGTAGTGCTGCGTACCTGGACTCACATTCAGGTTCAGGTCCGGACTCAAGTCCAGAGGTTCAGGTTCAGGTCCGGACTTATAAGTCCGGACCTGAACCCATGGCTTGTGTCAAGGTGTGTGAGTAAAGTGAACTTATTGTGAGCTAATTATTCATTGAAAATTAACTCATAATCAACTCAAATTCAAACTCGTCAGGTTTATTGCGCTCCCTTCCAACTTGTGTCTACATTTCTCTACAAAGTACAAATGTAAAAAAAAAACATTTTTTGCCACTTAGTCTACAAATGACTTATGACAGCAACTGCAGTGAACTACTACAAAGTTCAAACATTTATTTCATATACCAAACTAAAGTAACCAAACAGTCCCTGAGCTGACTGAGCCTAAATCCCTAAAGCGTTGCTGAAAAGGTAGAGTGTAGAGTAGACTATACGCATAACACTGTTAGACACCTACTATACAGTATAGGCTAAACTGTAGTGACTGTACAGTCAGAGTGTACTGTACTGTCTGTACACCATGTCTTTTCTACAACTCTACATGTGTACATTATACAGTACATACTACATACATAGTGATGTACATACATACTGTTAGAAATTAAAATGAATGTTGATATGGCGTAATTTTGAATTAAATACACTATTTAATTTAAATCAGTTTTATTCTGAAAAACCGGAAGTTCACACTATTTACTTAATACTTTTATTCTGAAAATTCTTCACTTCCGGTTAGCATTAGCATGTGGCGAAATGCTACGTTTTCAAACGGCGAATCGAAGGTGAAATGACATGTGATGTTGTACACTGAGCACACTGGGATTAGCACTCATTTATTGACGCTGAATAACGTTTATCAGGGAATGTTTAAATAACCACAGACACCAGAATATACGTAAGTGCTAGTCTTTTTGCGAGTCCAAGTACCGGTTCCCGACGTTCCGGTTTTAACCGGACTTGAACCGAAACTTTTTACAAGTCCAGTACCGGTTCGGCGTACCGGTACGCAGCACTAGTCCACATGACTTCACA
>NW_027262772.1:15000-23323 GCF_902827115.2 Pseudochaenichthys georgianus | reverse complement strand
AAGGGATGAAGGGATGTATGTGCAAGGGGATTTTTGTGAAGCCTGTGAGCAGGTACAGAGGGCAATACGACCTGGCCCCACCAGGGGGTGCTGGTGAGTCGGGCTGTGTCCGTGGAGGAGGACGGCGGCCTGTGACGTCACGACCCGTGGTGTGCGCGCGCCGCGCGGTGGTTGGCTCTGGAGCAGGAAGAGCTGTGTGTCGTGTTGCTCTTGCCGTTGTGCTGCTGTAGGCTTTCTAGAGATTGAACAGTCTAGCCTTGTTGTCGTTTCGGCGAAGTGGATGCCGTTTTCTCTCAGGAAACGTTGGAGTTGAGTGACTGTCCACCTCCGTAGTTCGGGCTCGGAGTAGACGAAGCCTGGGACCTGTCTGGAGTTGGAGGTGTCTCGTTGGGGGAGCTTGAGTGGGAGCTGTGGCGGCTGGTGTGTGGAACACTGATTGCTGAGCGCACGCGGCTCCGTTCGGATGCTTGGCTTAGATCCAACTGCTGAAACGTGGATGGCGGGTAGCCGATGTCGAAGAGATCTTCGTCTGACTCTGGTGAGTTGATCAGCAGTTCGGGATCCATGGTAAGTTGAATGTTCTGGTGGTAGAGTGTAGCTTGTTTGAACCGTGACGACGGCGGCGTGAGTCACGGTCTGGCTGTCAGTCTTTGAAAGGATGGAGACGAGCAGTGGCCGGAAGTTTTGCCGGATATAAATAGGGGTGGCCGTGGTTTGAGGCGGAGTTTTAGGCGTGGCCATGCTCCTGAACCTATGTTAACATTTTAACCTCATTTATTTAAAAAATCTTTAAATTGTTGTTACTTATTGGCCAACATATATTTCTTTGATAATTGAAATTGGGTCAGCTCCTTTATTTGTCTATAGACTTGTTGGCTATTGAAAATGTATGATTGTATCTATAAGATATATTGTTATTTTATTTTGAGCCTCACTGCTGACTACAAACATGTTAGTACACACATGTGCCTACGCAAAAACAGAGTGGTCGGGGCCACGCTATTCTCTCAGTTAATTTCCTTGGACAGTAGGACATTGAGTTTTTAGCAGCATGATATCAACATAATGTCAAACCAGTCCAGCTCTCTGACCCCGTAGTGCCAGCCAGTGAAGGGGCCGTGTGAATGGAGTGGGAGACACACACACACACACACACACACACACACACAAACACACACACACACCACACCCACACACACACACACACACACACACACACACCACACACACACACACACACACACACACACACACACACACACACACAGTCCATCCAAACACAAAGGCTGTCCAATACTGTAATGTGAAGGAGATAAAAAAGACAACAGGATTATCTCATTGGATTTTGGAATATTGCGTAAAATAAGATCTGTGGCAATCACACGTTTATGCTACTTACATGTTTTGCTTTGCAGGATAATCTCTACATATTCACACCACTTTTATAATAGCAGTGTGAAATGTGAATGCAATCACCAGAAGTATAAAGCTTATGTTTGTCTATAAACAAACAAAATCAAGGTGGGATGCCGCCATGTCTGCATCGCTAAGCTAAAGGCGGCTAATGTTCGGCGTGATGACGTTTAGTAGTCTCATTTAGTCACTTGTTAGCCACTGCTGTTTTTACATGTAAAATCTTAAGATATTCACGTATGGGCTGTAAACTAACGTCTTTAATATCGTAGGCAGGCATCTTACCAAAAAGTAGATACAAAAACGTCAACTACATGACAACGGAACCCAGAAGTGCTAAAATGTTGCCTTATTTTTGTGATTTGGACTCATTCCTGCACCTCTATATAGAAAGACAGGAGATGGAGATGGGAGACAGACAGAGAGAGGGGTGAGACAGAAAGTTAGACTGGAATAGATAGAAAGATGGATAGATAGATGCTTTATTCATCCCAAAATTGGGAAATTATTTTTGTTCCAGCAGAATTTAGACAAAGTAAAAGTTGTTCTCTCATTTGTCCCCTTGCTGTCTGCATTATAAATGTCCTTTGTATTTAATTAGCATACGTATGGACATATTAACCTTTTCACAGACATTATTTGTAGAGCCACTTATTGTGTGTGTGTGGTGTGTGTGTGTGTGTGGGGTTGTGTGTGGTGTGTGTTGTGTGGTGTGTGTGTGTGTGTGTGTGTGTGTGTGTTGTGTGGGTGTGTGTGTGGTGGGTGTGTGTGTGGGTGTGTGTGTGTGTGTGTGTGTGTGTGTGTGTGTGTGTGTGTGTGTGTGTGTGTGTGTGTGTGTGTGTGTGTGTGTGTGTTGCATATTGCATATTGTTAATAAGAAGCCCGGTTTAGAGTGGAACATTTGACATTTTAAGTCGTGGTGGCAGGCAGCGCAGACAGCATAGAGTCTGAAGGGACAGGAAGCCATTTCCTTATTTATCACAGTCAGGCCAGTGGCGGTTTCTGTGCCACAATTCTTCGCAATTATGGAGACAACGTCCTCCGCTTGGGGACAGAATCAAGGCCAGTGAGTCAGTGAGCCTGACACTGTACATCTCACATCCAATAAAAAGCGGAATATATTTGGAAAGAATATCACTTAGGCGGTTAACTGACAAGGAGACTGTTTCACGACAGTTTCACTACACTTTAATGTGAAGGCATGTCATACCATTCCACTTGCTATATAAAACTTGATGCCCAATATATTTTACATTTACAAACTTACTACAGTATGATAATCAGTAATTGTGCATTTACTCAAATTGTATTATTGATCAAAGGTTCAGGAGAGGACGTGATAGGGCGTGCAGTACATAGGGTTGTGTAAAATACAACATATTTAAAAAAATGCTACTGTTTGGGTAAAAAAAAGCTATCTTATTAGCTTTAAGTCTAAATGATAAAACAAATAACTAACGAAATGTAAATAAAGGTATGTTGCTAATTTGTTATGTTGTTATTTTCTGCACACTTTCTGATTCTAGTTTTTCTTTCACCAAATGAAGACTAGCTAGATAGCCTTGCTAGGCATTCACCACTTGAAATAGATTTGGTTGGATGCTTGAAATGAGCTCTCGGGTCAATACAAGCTAATGAGGTTTGCATGTTTTGCCCAACACAAAAAATACTTTCATAAATACCTCAATCGTAAATGTCCAAAGTCATCGCATTAAACAAAGTCCACCTTTAGCTTAGCAGTGTTAACGTGAAGTCATGTGACCTTGTAGTAGTTTGTTTATAGCCATAACGTCAGCTTTCTACTTCTACCGGTTGCACTTATTCTTATTTTTTTTTAAAGTGTTAATTTGTTGAGATTATCCTGCTTCTAAGTATTTTAAACATGTATTTTGCAACAAATATAATGTTCTACAATATAATCAAATGAACACACATCCAATTGTCTTGCGGGGCTAACTTACGGGTTTGCCTACTATAAAACGATAGTTACGGCTGTAACTACGGTTCTATGAGTCCCGGATGACCGCCAGAGGCGGTGCTTTAGCACTGGATATGTCCATCGCGCGCATGCGCAGCTCGAGTACCAATAACAACAAAGTCACCTGTGACCCACGTGACACCGGCTACATCAGCCGGTGTCGACAGAGGATCTGTTCCCAGAATCTTCTCGCGAGCACACAAGAATTCTGAGTGACAGGGAACTCTGGCGGTCATCCGGGACTCATAGAACCGTAGTTACAGCCGTAACTATCGTTCTATTTCGTCCCTACTGACCGCCAGAGGCGGTGCTTTAGCACTGGATGACCTATACCAACCATGTCATGAAGAATCCAAGCACTTACTCACCTAGTTGGAAGCAGCGGAGCTTGGCCACAAGACCACCCCCAGGGGGTGAGGAGTGGCGACATTGACCCGGTAGAACCTGGAGAATGTGCCCGAAGACGCCCATGACGCCGCGGCGCAGATGGTCTCCAGGGGCACCCCTCTTAGGGCAGCCCACGATGTTGAGACGCCTCTTGTAGAGTGGCATCTGGCCCCTGATGGCGGGGGGGCGGCCACTGGCCCCATAGGCACATGTGATGGTATCCACCACCCAGTGGGACAGCCGCTGCTTCGAGAGAGCACGACCCTTCCTAGTGCCGCCATGGCAAACGAAGAGCTGCTCTGACTGTCGTATACAGGCCGTAGCATCAATATACGCCCTCAGGGCACGCACAGGGCACAGCAACTCAGGCGCGCCGCTCTCCTGTGGAATGTTAAAGCGTGCCAGCTGGATGGGCCGATTGGAGTGGGCTAGTGGAAGCACCTTGGGCAAGAACGCCACATTCGGCCAGAGGGTGACACCCGAGCCATCGGAGTTCCACCTCAGGCATGTACTGCTTACGGAGAGGGCATGAAGCTCTCCGACTCGCTTCCCTGAGGTTATGGCAAGCAGAAATGCTGCCTTCAGGGACAGCCATTTAAGCCCGACCTGGGCCAAGGGTTCGAAGGGAGGAGATGATAGTGCATCCAACACTAGGGGCAGGTCCCAAGCCGGGGCCCTTGGGGTGCTAGGGGGGCGCTGCCGTAGAGCCCCTCTTAGAAAGAGGGACACCAACCTGTGGCGCCCCACTGTGGCGCCATCGACTCCGACATGTCGGGCAGAGATAGCAGCCATATACACCTTCAAAGTGGAGTGAGAACGTCCACTATCCAGAAGGGACTGCAGAAACTCTAAAATGGTGGCCACGGAGCAATGTCCCGGATTCTCAGCCTTACCCACACACCAGTGGGAGAAGAGCCTCCATTTGCACTCATACTGTGCCCGAGTGGATGGAGCTCTGGCCTTCAGGATAGTTTCCCTGACAGATGCCGTGACACCGCTCAAACAGTGGGTTGGGGCCCCTGCAGAGGCCAAACCCAGAGCTGAAGGCGGCTGAGGGTCGGGATGCCAGATCTGACCCTTGAGCTGTGACAGGAGGTCCTTCCTGTCGGGGAGACGCCACGGTGGGCTGCCGGCAGAGACTGCGTAGCAGTGGGAACCAGACTCTCCCCGGCCAGCGGGGGGGCGACTAGAAGGAGCTGTGCCCCTGGGTAAGGACCCTCTGAAGCGTCTGAAGTATCAGAGGCAACGGCGGGAAGGCATACAGGAGAGTGTCCGGCCAGTCGTGCGCCAGGGCATCCTGACCCAATGGGCTGGTCACCTCCGACCAGGAGAACCAGAGGGGGCAGTGCCTCGACTCTTCCGAGGCAAAGAGGTCCACCTCGGCCCTGCCGAAGAGGCTCCAAATTATCTCCACCACCTCCGGGTGAAGCCTCCACTCCCCCGGTGGAGGCTTGCGCCGTGAGAGGAAATCTGCGACCTGATTCAGGTCCCCTGGCAGAAAAACTGCCCGCAGACTGGTGAGGCGGGGGAGCGCCCAAGGCAAGAGGCTCTGCGAAACGCGGAGCAGCTGTGCGGACCTGGCGCCCCCCTGGTGGTTGATTTGGGCAACTGCGGACATGTTGTCCGAACGAACGAGCACATGCCTGCCCGCCAGTTGGGGTAAAAAGTGTATGAGTGCGAGCAACACCGCTCGAAGCTCCATTGATATGGCGTGCACCTTCCTAGGCAGACCACTGACCCTGCACAGTCCTGCCCTGCCACACCGCACCCCACCCCGAGAGACACGCATCCACAGTGACAGTCTCCCGGCGGGATGGGATGGTGCCCATGGGCACACCCCTCAGGAGATAGGCCCCTGTCCCTCCAGCGGGACATAGAGTGGAGGGCACCGCTGAGACACCCTGACTCTCTTGTGCCTTGTGCCGCTTGCGTCCAAGTGACGGCTGTTCAGCCACATCTGCATGGGGCGCAGTGACAGGCCCAAGGGCACGACGGCTGAGGCAGCTGTCAGTTCTGCCTAAGAGCCGGAGGAACTGTATGTAAGGCACCCTCTTGCCTAGTCTGAAGATGCGAAGATGGTGGGGAAATGTCGTCCACAACGACGAGGTGTCAAGTAGGCCCTCATGGTGACCGAATCTAGGACCATCCCCAGATAAGTGACCTGCTGGGAAGGGTCCAGGCAACTCTTCCCGGTGTTCACTGTCAGGCCCAACCGGGCAACGTGGGATGAGAGGAAACCAGCCAGTCGTCCAGGTATGGCAGGACCTTCATGCCCTGTGCCTGCAGGGGAGCGAGTGCTGCCGCAACAACCCTGGTGAACACCCTTGGGGAGAGGGAGAGACCAAAGGGAAGCACCCGAAACTGATAATGTCGACCCTGAAAGGCGAACCTCAAGAACCTCCGGTGATGGGATGCAATTGGCACGTAGGAAGTAGGCGTCCCTCAAGGTCCACGGTTGTGAACCACTCCCCCTGTGTGACAACACGAAGGGTGTCTGCTGTGGTTAGCATATGGAAGGGTAGTACCCTCAGGAATCTGTTGATTCCTCTGAGGTCCAGAACTGGACGGAATCCGCCAACTTTCTTGCTCACAAGAAAGTACGTCGAGTAGAACCCCCCGCTCTGACGCAGGGGGTCCACTGGCTCGATTGCGCCTTTGGCCAAGAGGACGGACAACTCTTGGGTTAGTGCTAAGGCCTTCGCCGGGTCCTTGACAACTGTCATTCTGACCCGGCCGAAGGCTAGGGGCCGGCGTCGGAACTGCAACTCGTAGCCCCGGGTTAGTGTGGAAACCACCCAGGGGTCGGAAATACAGGCAGCCCAGTAGCTGAGCTGCTGCTGGGAAAAACAGCCGACAACCGGCCCCGGGACTTCAGGGCCTAGCCCCCCGGCCCCTGGAGCCCCTCGGGGGGCGCCGGTAAGGCTCTGAAGCGTGAGGCCGCCTGGAAGCCAGGCGACCTGGGGCACGAAAGTCATTGGCCGGTTGAGTGGGCCGCTGGGAACTCTGCCGACCACCCCAGTAAGCCGGTGGCTGAGCGCGGCTGCTAGAGCGGCCCCTGGGCCTGCCGGGAGCGGCCGCGGGACTGCGAAGACCCGAGAGCTGCTGCCTGGTCTGCCTCGCTTGGGCAGCGCGCTCCAGTGTCTCCAGGGCAGCTGACCCAAACAGCTCCCCTGGCTCGACTGGCACGCTACGTAGGACTCTCCTACATGTCTCCGTCAGTGGTGACTGGGCCAGCCAAACCTGGCGACGAGTCTGTACCAGAAAAGACATAACTCGTCCCAATTCCCTAGTCATTAGGGCAAAGGCCTGCAGTGATGCATCGCTGAGGCCCAGCAAAGAAGGCTCGGCCGGAGCCTGCTGCAGCGAGGCGGAGACGGCCAGCATTAGATGGGAGAGGGAGTTCCCGATACGACCCATGCGTGCCGCTGCGTCGTAGGCCCTACAGAGCAGCCCATCCGTGACCCTGCACTGAGGCTGAGGGCACCTGACCTCAGGCCTTAAAGCCTCGTCAGGAGCCAGAATCAGGGAGGCGATGGCAGGCTCAATGGGTGGCATGCCACCCAGCCCCGCCCTCGCCGGGTCCTGCATGGCAGCCAAGGTCCGGGCATCGGAACCAGTGCGGCTAAAGGCCCTGGTGTCCCTCCAGCATGCCTGGAGCTCCCTCAGGTACTCCTCTGAAGGAGGAACGGTGAGGGGGACACGGGCTGGGTTACTCCTGAAGAAGGCACTAGCCGGAGCCAAGTTGGCCTGCGGAACCGGAATCTGCAGGTGCGCCAAGGCTGTACGAATGATGGCCGCCATGGAGCCGTCCTCCCCGTCCTGCAGAGACCCCTGAGCAGAGGAGAGGGAAAACTCCTCGAGCGGGACCTCGTCCTCCGTCTCTTCATTGAAGAGGTTAGCCGAAGCCGCTAGCGACAAGGCATCCTCGTACAGAGGTGCGGCAACCGAAGGAGGGGCGGCAACCGAAGGAGGGGCAGCAACCGAAGGAGGGGCAGGCGGCCCGCTAGCAGCCCCTATACCGGGCCCCGGCTGAAGGGCCACGAGGAGCGACTTCATCGTGTCCATGTCGGTAGCTAGCTGATCCACTTTAGAGGACAGCCTGTTCCTAGTCCTCTTATTGGGGGGTGCACCCATGGCCATCGCTCCCTCAAGTCGCCAGGGACGGTCGAACTGATCTGGGGGAGGATGTGACCAAGAGAGGTGTCCGTTGGCTGCCGCCAGACGTTCCACCTCAGTGATTCTAGCCACTCTGAGTGCCCGGGGCATGCAGCTACAGTTCATGCAGGCCCCTACTGTGAGAGCTTCCCTTAGATGCTCGAGGCCGAGGCAAGAGGGGCAACGGTCGTGGCCGTCCTCGGGCTCGAGAGAAGCCATACAGGCGCTACATGAATGAGCCATTCTGTAGGTAGCCAGATGCAGAGAAGCCGGGAGCGGGTGCGGGAACACAGCCTTCACCAGCTACCTGCCCTTCACTGGCTGAGCCGAGGCGAGTGCCAGATGCAGCGTAACCGGGAGCGGGTGCGGGAACGCAGCCTTCACCAGCTA
>NW_027262772.1:0-10000 GCF_902827115.2 Pseudochaenichthys georgianus | reverse complement strand
CACACACACACACACACACACACACACACACACACACACACACACACACACACACACACACACACACACACACACACACACACACACACACACACATACACACTCTTTACAAGGCTTTTCACACACACACACACACACACACACACACACACACATACACACACACACACACACACACACACACACACACATACACACTCTTTACAAGGCTTTTCACACACACACACACACACACACACACACACACACACACACACACACACACACACACACACACACACACACACACTCTTTACAAGGCTTTTCACACACACACACACACACACACACACACACACACACACACACACACACACACACACACACACACACACACACACACACACACACACACACACACACACACACACACACACACACACACACACACACACACACACACACACACACACACACACCTCCCCCTATAGATGCTGACACACACTCCTGATTGTTTGCAGGTGAGGACCTCAGCGCAGGAATGTAGGAAGGTGCTTCGCGTCTTGATCTCTCACACACTCTCTGACGGGTTAATACAGATCAAACTAAGTGGTAGATGGACTGCACGATGAAGCGCTGTATCCAGCCTTCACGACCCCTCAGAGTGCCGTACATAAATATACAGCTCATTTGATAGACAGTCAAACTGCCGCTGAGGCACCAGATGACCCGTTTCCAATATGAACCTCTACGTTTCCCATATAACGGCCGAGCCTCTCCTCGGGCCTCCTTCTGCCTTTCCCTGTGCTCAGAACCATGTCCCTTCAGGCTCTACTCCCACCTCCACCTGTCTGCAGCAGGTGCTCAAAGAGGCGCAGAGGGCTGCCCCATTACAACCCGCTGGGTGCTGGGTCAGAGTCCCCCCCCCCCCCCTGAAGGGAGGATTTGATGTATTCTTGTAGCGCTAAGAGTAGCTAGCATTGTCTCTTTAGTCCAACGTTAAACGTGTTTAACCGGAGAAGTTAAAACCAGTCCAACAACGCCACTGGCTGCACGAAGGCTCTGGAGGAATGTGAGGAGACTGCTAATGGAAAAACATGTGTGTGTGTGTGTGTGTGTGTGTGTGTGTGTGTGTGTGTGTGTGTGACATGCTTGCTGCAGGTGAGTCACAGCCCCGTCACGAAGGGGGGGGGGGGGGGGGGGAGAGGGGGTCCTTGTCGCTAAGCAACAAGCCGGGAAAAAGCCAAAGGGGCTAAGAAAGAGAGATGAGTAGTCAGAGCGCTGTGTGTGTGTGTGTGTGTGTGTGTGTGTGTGTGTGTGTGTGTGTGTGTGTGTGTGTGTGTGTGTGTGTGTGTGTGTGTACAGATAAGAGCTGCTTCTGTCGTCATCATTGTCGCAAGTCACCACGTCTGCTGCTGCCTCTCCTCTTTAACTCCATCCTTAATATAAAATATCTCCCGCTCTCGTCTCAGATACGTCACACTGAGTTACACACACTGAGATCTGATGAGAGCGGCAGCAGAGACTCAGGAATGCTTTCATGGTAAGGTCAGTGAGACAATTCACTCCAGAGGTTTAGCTGCAGCTATTCTGTACCAGAGGCCCAACACACACTGACCCCTGGTATCAAAGGCTATTCTGATCTTCTCTGACATTTCTGTGTGGGTCCCTGAAGGCAGCATCTCCCTCGTCCAATGGGATGTTTCCATGTGAATTAGGATTATTGGAGAAAATAATCTCTGTCAAACAAACGTGTTTGATACTTTCACGTTTAGTTCAGCAGGATAATCTCCACATTTTAACATCACTTTATGATTTCTGAAGTAAAAAGCTAATGTTGGGCTATAAAGGAACTACAGCACGGTCACATGACTTCACGTCACCACCGCTAAGCTAAAGGAGGCTAATGTTGGGCTATAAAGGAACTACAGCACGGTCACATGACTTCACGTCACCACCGCTAAGCTAAAGGTGGCTAACGTTGGGCTATAAAGGAACTACAGCACGGTCACATGACTTCACGTCACCACCGCTAAGCTAAAGGTGGCTAATGTTGGGCTATAAAGGAACTACAGCACGGTCACATGACTTCACGTCACCACCGCTAAGCTAAAGGAGGCTAACGTTGGGCTATAAAGGAACTACAGCACGGTCACATGACTTCACGTCACCACCGCTAAGCTAAAGGAGGCTAATGCTGGGCTATAAAGGAACTACAGCACGGTCACATGACTTCACGTCACCACCGCTAAGCTAAAGGAGGCTAACGTTGGGCTATAAAGGAACTACAGCACGGTCACATGACTTCACGTCACCACCGCTAAGCTAAAGGAGGCTAACGTTGGGCTATAAAGGAACTACAGCACGGTCACATGACTTCACGTCACCACCGCTAAGCTAAAGGAGGCTAATGTTGGGCTGTAAAGGAACTACAGCACGGTCACATGACTTCACGTCACCACCGCTAAGCTAAAGGAGGCTAATGTTGGGCTATAAAGGAACTACAGCACGGTCACATGACTTCACGTCACCACCGCTAAGCTAAAGGTGGCTAATGTTGGGCTATAAAGGAACTACAGCACGGTCACATGACTTCACGTCACCACCGCTAAGCTAAAGGTGGCTAATGTTGGGCTCTGCACTTTCCCTCCTCACCTCATACCTCATACCTCTGGTCCAGGCTCTCGTCACCTCACGCCTAGACTACTGCAGCTCCCTCCTGGCTGGTCTGCCTGCATGTGCCATCCGACCTCTGCAGCTCACCCAGAATGCAGCGGCTCGTCTGGTCTTCAACCTTCCTGAATGTTCCACACCACCCGCTCCTCCGCTCCCTCCACTGGCTTCCAGTAACCGCTAGAATCCACTTCCAGACCCTGGTGCTTGCGTACCATGCTGCGAATGGATCTGGCCCTTCCTACATCCAGGACATGGTTAAAACGTGCACACCAGCACGTGCACTCCGCTCTGCATCAGCCAGACGACTCGCTGCACCCGCGCTGCGAGGGGGACCCAAGTTCCATCAGCAGGAACACGTGGGTTTGCTGTCCTGGCTCCAAGATGGTGGAATGAGCTCCCATTGACATCAGGACAGCAGAAAGCTCACACACCTTCCAGACTGAAACTCATCTCCTTCCACTCCACCTCGAGGATAGAACTACTAACAAAGCACTTATATACTAACAAAGGACTGGCTCCTCTAAAGCCAGCTGAGCAGGGCCGGCCCTCGGCATAGGTAGTATAGGCGAATGCTAAGGGCGCATCAACCCATAGGGGGCGCCGAAAAAAAAAAAAAAAAAAGTTAGAAATAAAAAATATATATATATTTTTTATTTCATAACAACACAATTTCCCGATTTTGGATCAACAAAGTACATCTTATTATCTTATACTAACAGAACTACGCCTATATTGCGTACAGCACCCATAAACTATGGCACACACCCCCCCAAAATCAAGTTGAAATGCCCCAGTCCCAGTAAAAACCAGAGGTTTATGTGAAATTGTTCTTTTTTTGAAATAATGGTTTTAGTGTGCAATTATAGGTTTTAATTTTGTATTTGTATTCATTTAAAATAAATCAAACTCCCAAAAAACGTACACAGCTTCTGTGTGCTTTTATTAACATTGGAATTTACTGTGTAAGCGGCCGCGAGGGGGAGAGCTTTAGAGAGCTCTGAAAGACTGAGAGGCTCTGATAACCTCAGCTCAGTGAGGTGAAGGCACACCTTTATATGATCATTATAGTTATAAAAAAATAAGAGAACAGGTGAAAAACAGGTATAAAATACTGACAGTACAAAAAAGTTGTTATTAATAAACAAGAATACAGTTTGAAAGGGGAGTGATTTGTAAAATATCCATAAAGAAAAAGAAAATCTGCTTACAGTTCCGTTTCATATGGGTGTTGAGAGATGTTTCCATAGATCTCCTAATGTTGCTCTCAAAGTGCACCAGATTGATGCTTTTAACTTTAACTTTAAAAATATTACTTAAATCATGTTCACGTGGATAGGAAACTAAATACAGTTGCACACATCTTGTGTCAATATCTTTGTTTTTGTGGTCATGCCACAACCATGCACGTGCGAATCATAGTGAGTGTCTGCATTTTGGGGGGGGGGGGGGGGCGCCAGCTAAAATCTTGCCTAGGGCGGCAAATTGGTCAGGGCCGGCCCTGCAGCTGAGTAGCACTTGAGATGTTTTGGCTCTATGAAACCTGATGTACTTTATGATTCTGTTTTCTTCTCCTCTTTATTGTCCCCTGGTCTCCAGCTGTGTGCGTCACTCTTTAGTGTCCCCTGGTCTCCCAGCTGTGTGCGTCACTCTTTAGTGTCCCCTGGTCTCCAGCTGTGTGCGTCACTCTTTAGTGTCCCCTGGTCTCCAGCTGTGTGCGTCACTCTTTAGTGTCCCCTGGTCTCCCAGCTGTGTGAGTCACTCTTTAGTGTCCCCTGGTCTCCCAGCTGTGTGCGTCACTCTTTAGTGTCCCCTGGTCTCCCGCTGTGTGCGTCTCTCTTTAGTGTCCCCTGGTCTCCCAGCTGTGTGCATCACTCTTTAGTGTCCCCTGGTCTCCCAGCTGTGTGCGTCTCTCTTTAGTGTCCCCTGGTCTCCCGGCTGTGTGCGTCTCTCTTTAGTGTCCCCTGGTCTCCCGGCTGTGTGCGTCTCTCTTTAGTGTCCCCTGGTCTCCCAGCTGTGTGCGTCTCTCTTTAGTGTCCCCTGGTCTCCCAGCTGTGTGCGTCACTCTTCAGTGTCCCCTGGTCTCCCAGCTGTGTGCGTCTCTCTTTAGTGTCCCCTGGTCTCCCGCTGTGTGCGTCTCTCTTTAGTGTCCCCTGGTCTCCCGGCTGTGTGCGTCACTCTTTAGTGTCCCCTGGTCTCCCGGCTGTGTGCGTCTCTCTTTAGTGTCCCCTGGTCTCCAGCTGTGTGCGTCACTCTTTAGTGTCCCCTGGTCTCCCGCTGTGTGCGTCTCTCTTTAGTGTCCCCTGGTCTCCCAGCTGTGTGCGTCACTCTTTAGTGTCCCCTGGTCTCCCAGCTGTGTGCGTCTCTCTTTAGTGTCCCCTGGTCTCCCAGCTGTGTGCGTCACTCTTTAGTGTCCCCTGGTCTCCCAGCTGTGTGCGTCACTCTTTAGTGTCCCCTGGTCTCCAGCTGTGTGCGTCACTCTTTAGTGTCCCCTGGTCTCCAGCTGTGTGCGTCACTCTTTAGTGTCCCCTGGTCTCCCAGCTGTGTGCGTCACTCTTTAGTGTCCCCTGGTCTCCCAGCTGTGTGCGTCACTCTTTAGTGTCCCCTGGTCTCCCAGCTGTGTGCGTCTCTCTTTAGTGTCCCCTGGTCTCCCAGCTGTGTGCGTCACTCTTTAGTGTCCCCTGGTCTCCAGCTGTGTGCGTCACTCTTTAGTGTCCCCTGGTCTCCCAGCTGTGTGCGTCTCTCTTTAGTGTCCCCTGGTCTCCCAGCTGTGTGCGTCTCTCTTTAGTGTCCCCTGGTCTCCCAGCTGTGTGCGTCTCTCTTTAGTGTCCCCTGGTCTCCAGCTGTGTGCGTCACTCTTTAGTGTCCCCTGGTCTCCAGCTGTGTGCGTCACTCTTTAGTGTCCCCTGGTCTCCCAGCTGTGTGCGTCTCTCTTTAGTGTCCCCTGGTCTCCCAGCTGTGTGCGTCTCTCTTTAGTGTCCCCTGGTCTCCCAGCTGTGTGCGTCTCTCTTTAGTGTCCCCTGGTCTCCAGCTGTGTGCGTCTCTCTTTAGTGTCCCCTGGTCTCCCAGCTGTGTGCGTCTCTCTTTAGTGTCCCCTGGTCTCCCAGCTGTGTGCGTCACTCTTTAGTGTCCCCTGGTCTCCCGGCTGTGTGCGTCTCTCTTTAGTGTCCCCTGGTCTCCCGGCTGTGTGCGTCTCTCTTTAGTGTCCCCTGGTCTCCCGCTGTGTGCGTCTCTCTTTAGTGTCCCCTGGTCTCCCAGCTGTGTGCGTCTCTCTTTAGTGTCCCTGGTCTCCCAGCTGTGTGCGTCACTCTTAGTGTCCCCTGGTCTCCCAGCTGTGTGCGTCTCTCTTTAGTGTCCCCTGGTCTCCCAGCTGTGTGCGTCTCTCTTTAGTGTCCCCTGGTCTCCCGGCTGTGTGCGTCACTCTTTAGTGTCCCCTGGTCTCCAGCTGTGTGCGTCACTCTTTAGTGTCCCCTGGTCTCCCAGCTGTGTGCGTCACTCTTTAGTGTCCCCTGGTCTCCCAGCTGTGTGCGTCACTCTTTAGTGTCCCCTGGTCTCCCAGCTGTGTGCGTCACTCTTTAGTGTCCCCTGGTCTCCAGCTGTGTGCGTCACTCTTTAGTGTCCCCTGGTCTCCCGGCTGTGTGCGTCACTCTTTAGTGTCCCCTGGTCTCCCAGCTGTGTGCGTCACTCTTTAGTGTCCCCTGGTCTCCAGCTGTGTGCGTCACTCTTTAGTGTCCCCTGGTCTCCAGCTGTGTGCGTCTCTCTTTAGTGTCCCCTGGTCTCCCAGCTGTGTGCGTCACTCTTTAGTGTCCCCTGGTCTCCAGCTGTGTGCGTCACTCTTTAGTGTCCCCTGGTCTCCCAGCTGTGTGCGTCACTCTTTAGTGTCCCCTGGTCTCCCAGCTGTGTGCGTCACTCTTTAGTGTCCCCTGGTCTCCCAGCTGTGTGCGTCACTCTTTAGTGTCCCCTGGTCTCCCAGCTGTGTGCGTCACTCTTTAGTGTCCCCTGGTCTCCCAGCTGTGTGCGTCACTCTTTAGTGTCCCCTGGTCTCCAGCTGTGTGCGTCACTCTTTAGTGTCCCCTGGTCTCCAGCTGTGTGCGTCACTCTTTAGTGTCCCCTGGTCTCCCAGCTGTGTGCGTCTCTCTTTAGTGTCCCCTGGTCTCCAGCTGTGTGCGTCTCTCTTTAGTGTCCCCTGGTCTCCCAGCTGTGTGCGTCTCTCTTTAGTGTCCCCTGGTCTCCCAGCTGTGTGCGTCACTCTTTAGTGTCCCCTGGTCTCCCAGCTGTGTGCGTCTCTCTTTAGTGTCCCCTGGTCTCCCAGCTGTGTGCGTCTCTCTTTAGTGTCCCCTGGTCTCCCAGCTGTGTGCGTCACTCTTTAGTGTCCCCTGGTCTCCAGCTGTGTGCGTCACTCTTTAGTGTCCCCTGGTCTCCAGCTGTGTGCGTCACTCTTTAGTGTCCCCTGGTCTCCCAGCTGTGTGCGTCTCTCTTTAGTGTCCCCTGGTCTCCCAGCTGTGTGCGTCACTCTTTAGTGTCCCCTGGTCTCCCAGCTGTGTGCGTCACTCTTTAGTGTCCCCTGGTCTCCAGCTGTGTGCGTCACTCTTTAGTGTCCCCTGGTCTCCCAGCTGTGTGCGTCACTCTTTAGTGTCCCCTGGTCTCCCAGCTGTGTGCGTCACTCTTTAGTGTCCCCTGGTCTCCCAGCTGTGTGCGTCTCTCTTTAGTGTCCCCTGGTCTCCCAGCTGTGTGCGTCACTCTTTAGTGTCCCCTGGTCTCCCAGCTGTGTGCGTCACTCTTTAGTGTCCCCTGGTCTCCCAGCTGTGTGCGTCACTCTTTAGTGTCCCCTGGTCTCCCAGCTGTGTGCGTCACTCTTTAGTGTCCCCTGGTCTCCCAGCTGTGTGCGTCACTCTTTAGTGTCCCCTGGTCTCCAGCTGTGTGCGTCACTCTTTAGTGTCCCCTGGTCTCCAGCTGTGTGCGTCTCTCTTTAGTGTCCCCTGGTCTCCCAGCTGTGTGCGTCTCTCTTTAGTGTCCCCTGGTCTCCAGCTGTGTGCGTCACTCTTTAGTGTCCCCTGGTCTCCCAGCTGTGTGCGTCACTCTTTAGTGTCCCCTGGTCTCCCAGCTGTGTGCGTCACTCTTTAGTGTCCCCTGGTCTCCCAGCTGTGTGCGTCACTCTTTAGTGTCCCCTGGTCTCCCAGCTGTGTGCGTCACTCTTTAGTGTCCCCTGGTCTCCCAGCTGTGTGCGTCACTCTTTAGTGTCCCCTGGTCTCCAGCTGTGTGCGTCACTCTTTAGTGTCCCCTGGTCTCCAGCTGTGTGCGTCACTCTTTAGTGTCCCCTGGTCTCCCGGCTGTGTGCGTCTCTCTTTAGTGTCCCCTGGTCTCCAGCTGTGTGCGTCACTCTTTAGTGTCCCCTGGTCTCCCGCTGTGTGCGTCTCTCTTTAGTGTCCCCTGGTCTCCCAGCTGTGTGCGTCACTATTCAGTGTCCCCTGGTCTCCCAGCTGTGTGCGTCACTCTTTAGTGTCCCCTGGTCTCCCGGCTGTGTGCGTCTCTCTTTAGTGTCCCCTGGTCTCCAGCTGTGTGCGTCACTCTTTAGTGTCCCCTGGTCTCCCGCTGTGTGCGTCTCTCTTTAGTGTCCCCTGGTCTCCCAGCTGTCTGCGTCACTCTTCAGTGTCCCCTGGTCTCCCAGCTGTGTGCGTCTCTCTTTAGTGTCCCCTGGTCTCCCGCTGTGTGCGTCTCTCTTTAGTGTCCCCTGGTCTCCCAGCTGTGTACGTCACTCTTTAGTGTCCCCTGGTCTCCAGCTGTGTGCGTCACTCTTTAGTGTCCCCTGGTCTCCCAGCTGTGTGCGTCACTCTTTAGTGTCCCCTGGTCTCCCAGCTGTCTGCGTCACTCTCTAGTGTCCCCTGGTCTCCCAGCTGTGTGCGTCACTCTTTAGTGTCCCCTGGTCTCCCAGCTGTGTGCGTCACTCTTTAGTGTCCCCTGGTCTCCCAGCTGTGTGCGTCACTCTTTAGTGTCCCCTGGTCTCCAGCTGTGTGCGTCACTCTTTAGTGTCCCCTGGTCTCCCGGCTGTGTGCGTCACTCTTTAGTGTCCCCTGGTCTCCAGCTGTGTGCGTCACTCTTTAGTGTCCCCTGGTCTCCCAGCTGTGTGCGTCACTCTTTAGTGTCCCCTGGTCTCCCAGCTGTGTGCGTCACTCTTAGTGTCCCCTGGTCTCCCAGCTGTGTGCGTCACTCTTTAGTGTCCCCTGGTCTCCCAGCTGTGTGCGTCACTCTTTAGTGTCCCCTGGTCTCCCAGCTGTGTGCGTCACTCTTTAGTGTCCCCTGGTCTCCAGCTGTGTGCGTCACTCTTTAGTGTCCCCTGGTCTCCCGCTGTGTGCGTCTCTCTTTAGTGTCCCCTGGTCTCCCAGCTGTGTGCGTCACTATTAGTGTCCCCTGGTCTCCCAGCTGTGTGCGTCACTCTTTAGTGTCCCCTGGTCTCCCGGCTGTGTGCGTCTCTCTTTAGTGTCCCCTGGTCTCCAGCTGTGTGCGTCACTCTTTAGTGTCCCCTGGTCTCCCGCTGTGTGCGTCTCTCTTTAGTGTCCCCTGGTCTCCCAGCTGTGTGCGTCACTCTTCAGTGTCCCCTGGTCTCCCAGCTGTGTGCGTCTCTCTTTAGTGTCCCCTGGTCTCCCGCTGTGTGCGTCTCTCTTTAGTGTCCCCTGGTCTCCCGGCTGTGTACGTCACTCTTTAGTGTCCCCTGGTCTCCAGCTGTGTGCGTCACTCTTTAGTGTCCCCTGGTCTCCCAGCTGTGTACGTCACTCTTTAGTGTCCCCTGGTCTCCCAGCTGTCTGCGTCACTCTCTAGTGTCCCCTGGTCTCCCAGCTGTGTGCGTCACTCTTTAGTGTCCCCTGGTCTCCCAGCTGTGTGCGTCACTCTTTAGTGTCCCCTGGTCTCCCAGCTGTGTGCGTCACTCTTTAGTGTCCCCTGGTCTCCAGCTGTGTGCATCACTCTTTAGTGTCCCCTGGTCTCCCAGCTGTGTGCGTCACTCTTTAGTGTCCCCTGGTCTCCAGCTGTGTGCGTCACTCTTTAGTGTCCCCTGGTCTCCCAGCTGTGTGCGTCACTCTTTAGTGTCCCCTGGTCTCCCAGCTGTGTGCGTCACTCTTTAGTGTCCCCTGGTCTCCCAGCTGTGTGCGTCACTCTTTAGTGTCCCCTGGTCTCCCAGCTGTGTGCGTCACTCTTTAGTGTCCCCTGGTCTCCCAGCTGTGTGCGTCACTCTTTAGTGTCCCCTGGTCTCCAGCTGTGTGCGTCACTCTTTAGTGTCCCCTGGTCTCCCAGCTGTGTGCGTCACTCTTTAGTGTCCCCTGGTCTCCCAGCTGTGTGCGTCACTCTTTAGTGT
>NW_027262771.1:0-23304 GCF_902827115.2 Pseudochaenichthys georgianus | reverse complement strand
TACCTGTTGGTAATGCTTTCACTCATTTCCCACCAGGAGTGAGTATTTGAATTTCTTTGGTTTAGTTTGTATTATGGACGTGTGCTCGCCTCTTTATTTGATATGTCTCCACTGATGACATGTGTTCATCTTATCCGTCTTCTTTGCAACACTCTGAACTCCCGCTGTGGGTGCAGGGATTCTGATGCAGGGTTAGAAGCTCGACAGGAAACATTTACCCTTAATAACATATTTAGAAGTTACTTTTGGCCGTTTAAAAAGTAGTCGCACGATTACTAGAAACTTCTGAGGATATCTGTTGTCAAATATCTCCAGTTCAAACCGGCTGAATCCAGTTTTCAATTGAACCAGTTGTGCCTGGCCTACATTTGACTCGTACTTTATATATTCATAAATATCAACACACTGGATGGAGGTTTTCAGTGTGTATCACTTTTGGGAAACACACACTTCTGTACACACACGCTGTAAAAGAGAGACACAAAGAGACGGAGGTGAAACAGCTGTCTGTGTCTGTCCCCTGTCTCCCTCCTTCTGCTTCCCAGCATAGAGACAGAACACGCCGCCATTAGCCGCATGGTGTTCGCTCAAAGACACGATAATCCAATTGATTTGTTGGACACGATAAAAGAAAAGCGTGGCTTCATTTAATTTCCACGCCCCGGCAGCTGTGCTTAAGTAGGGTCAGAGGTCAGGGGTCAGACACGCTTCTGATCGACACAGAAGCTGGATGTATGTTCTCTCGGGCTGCACACTTGGTTTGTCCCACAGGCCGAGGTAAGGATGCTTCGAGTTGGAGGAAAGAGATTATCAGTAAAAAATCAAAGTCGCTCAATTAAAGAATATTGGAAGTAACTCCCCGTCAATGTGTTGTATGTAATCTCTATTGAAAGCAGCAGAACGCTAAACATCGTTTAAGTATTGCTCGCAATATCAATACTGCAATATTCAAGAACAGCGTTACATAACATTTAAACGTACAAACCCTCACCTCCTCAAGCTGGCCTTTAACGTGTGATTGTTGCTTTATTGCGATTGTTACTATATTTAATTGTCCTTATCTTTGTTCACTGCCTCTGTGAAGCGACTTTGAGCACCTGGAAGCGCTTACAGAAATACATTTATTATTTAGCTGACGTTTTTATCAAAGTGCAAAAACCATAAAGATGAAAACAAAAGTGCAGATATATTCTCTTGGAGCAAGAGCGTACGTTCTGGTGAAGCCGTTACCAGGTCGCTACATATCATGGATGTTCCCTTGAAGTGTGCAGTCCTTACTTTTACACACTTGGTCTGAACGTCTCGTTTTATTTTTGTATTTTTGATGGCACCTTAAAAAAACACACACACACACACACACACACACACACACACACACACACACACACACACACACACACACACACACACACACACACACACACACACACACACACACACACACACACACACACACACACACACACACACACACACACACACACACACACACACACACACACACACACACACACACACACACACACACACACACACACACACACACACACACACACACACACACACACACACACACACACACACACACACACACACAACTGTGGCTCAGAGCCCACTCTCCTCTCTCTCTCTCTCTCTCTCTCTCTGAAAACACTGAGCGGATTTAAAAAGCAGTCCGTTTGCACAAAGGCTTCAGAGCCACAGGCGGCCAGTCTTAGTTTAGTTCCTGCAGAGTGTTCAGCACTTTAGTCAACCCTCTTTTTTGACCTCCAGCCAAATGAGCATTCTTTAAATCGTGTGGCAGAGAAACGGCGACCTTGCAAGATCAAAACATCGTGACAATGAGGCGACAAAGTCTACGATAAGTCCGCTTCTGACAGCCAGCATCCATCGGATCATCAAAGTGTGTCAGGGAATGAACTGCTATGTTTAGAACACACCGAGCAGCTGATAACCCCGTGCATTCCTCACCACCTTCGCTTGGCAGAGCTTCAGCGTGCTATGCATTACCTGCCGATAACACAACCACCCCGTCTTCATTACCACCACCTGCCTCAACACTTCACATCCACACTATCTCCACCGTGTGCCGAGATAAGAGGAGGAGGAGGATGATGAGGATGATGAGGATGAGATGTGAATTGCTGAACAAAAGGCAAAGCAAGATAATAATGTTATTAATTGCCGACTCTCTGGACACTTTCAAAAACAGCTCGAACGCCATCTGTTCCCCCGGGCCTTTGGCCTCAGCTGAAATGCAGTACCCAGCAACCGGTTCTTTTTCATGTGTGTCCAACCTGTGTGTCCTTGGGACTATCGTTGTTGTTGTTGTTTTGTGTCCCGTTGTAAAGCGTCCTTGGGTCTCTTGAAAGGCGCTATAAAAATACAACTTATTATCACGCTCCTCCAAGACACTTTACGGTTGATGTACTGTAATGCGGTGGTGGCGAAGTCGATAGGGACTCGTCTTGGCAACTGGAAGGTCACCAGTTCAAGACCCGGCAAGACCAGGTGCTACCGAGGTGTCCCTGAGCAAGGCACCGGTCCCCACACTGCTCCCCGGGCGCCTTTCAAAATGGCAGCCCACTGCTCCTAACACTAGGATGGGTCAAATGCAGAGAAACAATTTCCCCACGAGGGATTAATAAAAGTCCATCTTATCGTACGCGTTGTCCTGTGTGGCTTCAGCAGGCCGATGTAACCGAGTGAACACTGAAATAATGTCTCTGGATGTAAGTGCATACGTGGAAGCAGCTCCTGCTCATGGATTACTTCGTGCTCAATAACACGTGTTGTCTCGACTAGTTTCACATTTGAGACCGCGAATATCCGTTTGTATTTCCTCGTGTTGTTTCTTCAACTAATTGACCCCATTTATTTTGGTACTCAGATGAAATGAAGATGGTCAGGAACACCGAAACACGTGTGGGACATGTTCACTAACCCAACTCGTGTTTTATTTTGAAGGCCTTCGGTTATTCATCGATGGCACGTGTCCATGTCTTTATATAGTCTTTCATTAAACTCCTTTCCTTAATAACAGCTTTATTTTTCTTTCCTTTCCTTTAAATCTTATTATATAACTTTAATTAGAGATTTGAGCTTCAATTTTAGTGTTCAACCTCTTAAGGTAAGCACACTTTGCATATTGAGGGGGAAGAAGTATATGTCGCATATACACGCATATTTTTAGAATAGCCTTTAACTAGATGTTTAAATCCCCCACATCAAGCCATGCCGGCCGAATGTCACAGCTTTTATTATGTTGTTTTAATTGTTTTTAAATTGTTTCACCCTTTTTAATTGTGTAGCACTTTGAGTTTTGTTTACGCAAATGAAAAATGCGCTTATAAATCAAATATATTATTATGTCATAATCTTTAAATAGTGCGTGCCGTTAGAGAACAGAAACATGTCCCACGCTGGTGCTTTGAACGTACGTCTCAAACGGTGTCCGGGGGCGACAGTACAACAGTCCATGTGTGTCTTCATGTCTGCACGGGATAGCTCAGAAACGCTCGACTGTTGTCCGGCAGAGAAAGACATGGAAAGACGTCACCGTGAGTTCTTGGATGAACAATTTTTAACAAAATGATTGATTGACCACAAAAAATTACTTAATAAAGAAAATGTCTTAAATCGTTCACAGATCCCCGAAGGGACTGGTGTTAAAGCAGCGAGACGTTTCGTGTGAGAGAGGCTGAAGGGGTGTCACGGAAAACGCCTGCAGGGACGGAGCAGTGAGGGTAGAAGGGGAGATGGATGTGAAGAGATAGCACGATGACAACACACACACACACACACACACACACACACACACACACACACACACACACACACACACACACACACACACACACACACACACACACACACACACACACACACACACACACACACACACACACACACACACACACACACACACACACACACACACACACACACACACACACACACACACACACACACACACACACACACACGGAGGACTATAGACAGGCGGTGGATGGAGTTGCAACACAGAGCTGGCCACCAACAGCGAAACATTCCTTTGAGCTGAAAAATGTCGAACACTTGAACTAGAAATATTCGACCTTTCTTAAAACTACAGTTTGCATGAGTTATAGTGCACATTAATTATTATGGCTCGAAATTCTTCCAAAACTCTTTTCTGAAACCGTATTGCTGCACTCGCTGGCATCAGTAGGCACTTTGTCTTCAGTGTTTCTTTACGTCTCAAGTATAATGCACTGCTGGCGGTTCGTGGGACTTCAGATTGAATTCACTGAACAACGCCAACAACTACACGGTAGCTTTGTGCATATGGCGGGGACATCTTTCAATCTGTGAAACTACTCGCACCCTGAAAGAAAGATGTCCGTCCAGCTGCAGAACTTTCTGCAACTCAATGGAACAGTTTAGTTTATTTATTCATAGTGTCGTGGGCCGTCCCCATCGACGAACGGTCAAAAACAGTACATGGTGCAGCTTTAGCCGACATGGCTGATTTCCAGCTGTTGTCCAGATGGTGATAGACACCCTTAACATTACAATATATCAACAGCATTAGTTATAAGAAAATATATAAAATAAAATAAAAAGGAGGAAAGACAAGTACAGAGAATCATCGTCCGATCCCGTTTGATATCACGTTTTCCCGGTGGTCCGCCGTGTGTCTGATGTTCAGTTAGTAGTAAGAATACAGTTTATTTGTATGTTCAAGTCCCCCTCTCTTAGAAAGTTGGTTCCACCTTTAGGGATAACCTGCGTTCTCCTTTTAGACAAGTTGACAAATGACAAGCCGTTTAAAAAATAACAGTTATTGGTCAGTGATGTTGTTGTCAGTTAAACGCTGAACGTAGAAGTATTGAAAACCCTACGTTCTTACACGAGGACTGAAGCTAAGGATGGCTTTCATTAATGATTAAGCACTTTTTTGAGTACCGTACTTTTCGGACTATAAGCCACGACTTTTCCCCCCATTTTTTTGTGTACAGCTAACGGCCACTAGGGAACTTCCTAAATCTATGGATTTTACAGGTAAAATTAACCACCTTTAACGCTATGGGCTCTAGGACCGGTCCGCGCCCGCCACCTTTAAGCGGCGGGCTCCAGCGGGAAAAGCTGGAGGCCGGAAAAGAGTGAGACAGGTAGCACGCCAAAGTAAAAGTGGAACCGAGAGACAGAACGAGAGCAAGACAGACGGACAATTTAGCTGCTGCGGCTTATATGCAGGTGCGCTTTATAGTCTGAACAGTACGGTAATCATTTGGTCTATAAACTGTCTAAGAATAATAATAATAATAATAATAATAATAATAATAGATTACATGTGTATAGCGCCTTTCAAAAAGGACCCAAGGCCGCTTTACTTGGTGAACAAACAAGCAAACTGGTTGAGAAGACTGTCGATGAAAGATGGAACCACTTCATTTGATGGGCATCTTCTTGTCCTGATCGACACGGACACCGATGGAGCTGCAGGTCTTTAGACAAACGCCTGACAAAGACGCACAGAAAACATCTGCATCTGCGTCCGACAAGCAATTACCTGCCTCCATATCCAAACAGTATCCTGCAGTTAAGACGGTTAATAACAATTAAAGTCTTTCTTGATGGAGTACATACTTGAAGACCTCCAGTCTCCAGTCTAAAGGGAATCCACTGAACTATCATGACCCTGTGACCCCCTGCTGTCGGTCAGCATGAGCTTCTCTCTCTCAAGCTGCACCAGAGGCCATGGAAGAACCAGGCCGTGAGGAAGTGAGGACCCGACTCTGACGGGGTCAAGGCCTGAAGTCATTGCCGTGAACATCACTCCACATGCAAAGCAGGACTTTAAAGGTCCCTTATTATACTGCTTTTCAGACAGGTTTTTATAAAAATGGATCAGGACAAAAAGAGAGAGAATCTTTGTTCCTGAAACTTTCAGAGTCTCTTTCCACAGAGGGGACACATGTTGATGTAGAAGAGACATGAGGAAGAGGGGACACATGTTGATGTAGAAGAGACATGAAGAAGAGGAGACACATGTTGATGTAGAAGAGACATGGAGAAGAGGGGACACATGTTGATGTAGAAGAGACAGAGAAGAAGAGGTGACACATGTTGATGTAGAAGAGACATGGAGAAGAGGGGACACATGTTGATGTAGAAGAGACAGAGAAGAAGAGGGGACACATGTTGATGTAGAAGAGACATGGAGAAGAGGGGACACATGTTGATGTAGAAGAGACAGAGAAGAAGAGGTGACACATGTTGATGTAGAAGAGACATGAAGAAGAGGGGACACATGTTGATGTAGAAGAGACATGAAGAAGAGGGGACATATGTTGATGAAGAAGAGACATGAAGAAGAGGGGACACATGTTGATGTAGAAGAGACATGAAGAAGAGGGGACACATGTTGATGGAGAAGAGACATGAAGAAGAGGGGACACATGTTGATGTAGAAGAGACATGAAGAAGAGGGGACACATGTTGATGTAGAAGAGCCATGGAGAAGAGGGGACACATGTTGATGTAGAAGAGACATGAAGAAGAGGGGACACATGTTGATGGAGAAGAGACATGAAGAAGAGGGGACACATGTTGATGTAGAAGAGACATGAAGAACAGGGGACACATGTTGATGTAGAGGAGACATGGGGAAGAGGGGACACATGTTGATGTAGAAGAGACATGAAGAAGAGGGGACACATGTTGATGTAGAAGAGACATGAAGAAGAGGGGACACATGTTGATGTAGAAGAGACATGAAGAAGAGGGGACACATGTTGATGTAGAAGAGACATGAAGAAGAGGCGACACATGTTGATGTAGAAGAGACATGAAGAAGAGGCGACACATGTTGATGTAGAAGAGACATGAAGAAGAGGGGACACATGTTGATGTAGAAGAGACATGAAGAAGAGGGGACACATGTTGATGTAGAAGAGACATGAAGAAGAGGGGACACATGTTGATGTAGAAGAGACATGAAGAAGAGGCGACACATGTTGATGTAGAAGAGACATGAAGAAGAGGGGACACATGTTGATGTAGAAGAGACATGGAGAAGAGGCGACACATGTTGATGCAGAAGAGACATGAAGAAGAGGGGACACATGTTGATATAGAAGAGACATGAAGAAGAGGATGTTGCATAATAGGTGACCTTTAACTTCTCGACCTCAGGAACATCTAAAAGTCTGAGATAAGCAGCTCACACAGATCGACTAATGTTGCTCAGATATTCGAGGCTAATGTAAACACTTCCTTCACAGATCACAGATAAAGTACGAAAGCTGGGAGACTGGTAGAGAAATGCTCTGGCACACAAGAAATGATCTTATCCGATCAGACAGGAAGCACTTCCTCTGCCTCGGATAGCAACAGAAAAAGCAGTTGCAACCCTCGTGTATTCAGACCTGCAAAAACAGCAGACCCAGAACAATGCCTACTTCCTGTCACGATGCACTGTATGTATTTTCTTTAGAAAAACACAAACCCTCATTCCTGAGACCCGGCATTCAGAAGTGCCAGCAGGAAAACATGCACCTTTCCAAATGTGCCAATGAAGAAAGAAAGACATGTTGGTGGATCCATCAGCGTCGACCAGAAGCCTTACTCGAGCTCTTAAGCAGCAGACAACGAAAGCTTTCCCCTTTCGTCTGCTAATCAAAGTGTCACTCACCCTGTCTTTGTCGTCCACCACGTCACAGAGAACATCGTCGAGGTCGAGGATGCCGCCGTCGCTGTGCTCCAATCTGTGCACCTGCAGCCAGTAACTCACATCCTGGAAAACACAGACGAGAAGGAAGAGATATTAACAAATAGTCACGGACCGATATTGGTTGGAAATCAAATGCAAGACTTCCGGTTTAGCGTGCGAGAGGAAACCACATCTTTAGATACGGCTTTTTCAGCTACTACTTGACACGATTAACTAACCTGGGATCCATAACTTCATTCGTCTTTTGACACTAATGGCTTGTGAACTACACTGAACAAAAATATAAACGCAACACTTTTGATTTTGCTCCCATTTTTCATGAGATGAACTCAAAGATCTAAAACATTTTCTATAAACACAAAATAACCATTTCTCTCTAATATTGTTCACAAATCTGAAAGAATCTGTGATAGTGAGCACTTCTCCTTTGCCGAGATAATTCATCCCACCTCACAGGTGTGGCATATCAAGATGCTGATTAGACAGCATGGTTATTGCACAGGTGTGCCTTAGGCTGGCCACAATAAAAGGCCACTCTGAAACGTGCAGTTTTGCTTTATTGGGGGGGTCTGGGGGGGTCCGAAAACCAGTCAGTATCTGGTGTGAGGGGTAGGGGTAGGGTTAGGGCCCTAGGGGTAGGGTTAGGGCCCAAGGGGTAGGGTTAGGGGTAGGGTTAGGGTAATGTTGTGAATCGAGTGGCCTGTGTTCGTCGTCCATAACATACGCCTGCCCATACCATAACCCCACCTCCACCATGGGCCACTCAATTCACAACATTACCCTACCCCTACCCCTCACACCAGATACTGACTGGTTTTCGGACCCCCCCAGACCCCCCCAATAAAGCAAAGCTGCACATTTCAGAGTGGCCTTTTATTGTGGCCAGCCTAAGGCACACCTGTGCAATAATCATGCTGTCTAATCAGCATCTTGATATGCCACACCTGTGAGGTGGGATGGATTATCTCGGCAAAGGAGAAGTGCTCACTATCACAGATTTCTTCAGATTTGTGAACAATATTTGAGAGAAATGGTTATTTTGTGTATATAGAAAATGTTTTAGATCTGTGAGTTCACCTCATGAAAAATGGGAGCAAAAACAAAAGCGTTTATATTTTTGTTCAGTGTATGTAAGAACCCGACGACCACGCTGTAGTGGAAACGCGCCGCTCTGATGGAAGAACAACGTGACTCCGGCCCAAAACGACCTGCATGTCTTTAAAGACTTTGCTCTACTGTTAAGCGCAATATGTTCTACTCGGATCAAAGGAAGTTCAATGCAAATCGCGTTCGAATTGCACTCATCTAAACAGATGTAACGTACATCACAATAACAAGATATTTAGAATAAGAAGTGCATTTTCGTGAGAACTGATTAAAGGATGGTAGAGCGGTTTGACAGATAGATAGCGCTGACGAGAACAAAATTAAAGTACGAGTAAAAGCTTAAAATCCTCCATCCATAAACATTTCAAAACAGCACTTAAGCGTGACATTCGCTTTGTCATTCTCTTCAACAAAACCACCATGAGCGCTGGAGGGGAATCCCAGCTGTAGTTACTGTATAGTTTAGTCCAATATTTGACGAATGTTTTGACATGAAAAAGACACGCAAAGGTCACGGGTAGATCAGCAGAAGAGAGGAGATCAAGGGAAGGTAAAGAGGGGATTTTAGCAAACGGAGATGGGCATGAAAGCAGAAGAAAGTACAACACGGTGTGCTTTTCGACACACGATCACGGTTGATCCATATTAAAAAAAGAAGATAGTAAAAAAGTAGAGTATTGCGCCATTACACAACAAAACCATGGATGTGAGTTAGAGATGATAATAAAAAAAAAGTCACCTCAGCGTCTTTGAAGGCAAGAGCTCACAAAGACACAAGTGTTCATGTGTAAAATGTGTAAGTGCTGAGAGTTACGAGGACGCGTGACTGCTCGGGTTCGTTTGCACTCAGCAGTCCTGAGGGTTAGCCTTATTGCACTGTTCCACTTTCCAGTCCATTGCAACACATGAAGTTCACCAGGCACATTATAGAGGGATAATAACAGTACCGTACTTTTCTGACTATAAAGCTGCATATAAGCCGCAGCAGCTAAATTGTCCGTCTGTCTTGCTCTCGTTCTGTCTCTCGGTTCCACTTTTACTTTGGCGCGCGACCTGTCTCACTCTTTTCCGGCCTCCAGCTTTTCCCGCTGGAGCCGCCGCTTAAAGGAGGCGGGCCGGTCCTAGAGCCCATAGTGTTAAAGGTGGTTAATTTTACCTGTAAAATCCATAGATTTAGGAGGTTCCCTAGTGGCCGTTAGCGGTACAAAAAAAATGGGGAAAAAAGTCGGATTAACCAGAGGTAAAGAAAGATAAATCTAATATTACGTTATTAAGGATAGCAAACAGTCGATCATGTTTCTTTTCATAAATAGGTATATTTTAATAATCTCTGATTTATACCACAAGTTAAAAAGCCTATGGTTGAGACTACTGACTAAAAGTTGGTCACATATGTTTAAGGACAGTGGATGTAAAACGATCGACACGCCATGGATGCAAATATTGAGTAACTCAAGTTTTTCCAGAAACCAAGTTTAAACATTTTTAAACATCGGAAATTATTTGACATTGGTAAATACCTCAGTTTTGTATATTATATGTATGTTAAAAAACTACATAGAAGAAGAATTAAAGGTCCCATGTCATGGCCATTTCTACTGATCATGTTTCCATCGTTGAGGTCGACTAGAATAGATTCACATTGTTCAATGTTCCAAACTCTCATTGGTTTCTCACAGCATCTCTGTGTAGTCTGTGTATTCACTCTCTGTCCTACACGGCTTGTTGGAGCTCCGCCCCCTCCCTGTGAGCCCACTGTGCTCTGATTGGTCGGGACGTTGCGAGGCTCGTTGCTGCGAGGAGCGGACAGGTTTCCGGGTCGGCGATACAGCGAGAACAAGCGAAACTCATCCTGAGCACACACACACTCACAGCCGAAGTAAAAACAATAAGTGTGGCTTGATATTGAGAAAGAAAAGGGTTTCTAGCGCTGTGAGAACGGGTCTGCGGAGAGCATTCCTCCGCCATCCCAACTCGTCTGTTACCAACCAGGGAGCTCTATGCAAGTCAATGGGACTCCCTGTTAGTTAGCCAAGGGATCCTGGTGTGTGAGCTGCTCCGCGGATTGGTCCATTTGGGCCGTTAACATGCAGAAAAACCTTCACAACACACAAAGGGGACGGGTAATAACCGGAAAAGCATGACATGGGCCCTTTAAGACTGAAATTAAAGTTGAGAAGCAGATCCGAAATGAGGGGATTGAACCGTTTGAGCATAGAGAGGATTGAAATGGTTGCATTAGTATTCCTGCCTGTTGTTTCCTGTCAGCCACACACACACACACACACACACACACACACACGTCATGTTTGTGACAGCGTGTCTCTTTGTGTAACCTCAGACACAGAGACCCTGTGGAGTCCAGCTGATGAAGCTCAGTGAGAAGATCTGTATTTCAAACACACTCAACCCTCTTAGGCCGTTCATTTCTAGAGGTTTGTCGTTGTGCTTTTACTTTCTAGGCAGATCCAGAACAGAGCTTCTGGAAAGCGAAGCTGCGAAGCTCTTATCTGACAGAGAAATGCAGGAAGTGGCCAACATTCACTAGATCTGCATCTGTCAACAAAGCAATGCAAACACATCGTGCCTTAGGATCGTGCCTCTTACACCCAACCCTTTAACATCCGCAACAACATTAACATGAAGTTTATTTATGCATTTTTATTTAAAGTAATAATATGACCAATATTTCAGTAGATTGGAGGAAATTAAAAATGTTCTTTTTTTGACAAATCTATTTCCATTTTAAAGCAACACAAAAAAAACAACCACAAGACAACAGCAAAACCGACACGACAACAAAGCTAAAATAAGTAATTCAATTCGAAATACTTTAACTGACATGGCATTACTTAAATAAACACAAATGAAATTACAAAACGTGTTTTTTCACATGTGTACAGAAATGTATTCAAATGTATTATCATTAAAACATGAGGACTCCAGACTAGTGTCCTAAGTTTAGGTTTTGAAGAAGTGTGTAATGTTGGTGTTGATATACGTGCGTCTGTGTGGTGGTCTCTCCCCTTCATATAGCCTGGTGTGTGTCTGCTGGACTGGGCAGGGCATGCCACATCAAAGACTGCGTAAAATGCTGTGTGTGTGTGTTAGTGTGTCAATCTGTGGAGCCGAGCTCAAAATAGCTCACAGCTAAATGTTACCGTGCCAAACTTATGACGGCAGACAGTGGCCTAGTAAACAGGTTAAGGCACCACAGACGTAAACATGTGGGCACGTCCACTTAGAAATGGATTCCTTCCATCTTTACGACTTATTTGCCTTCATAAGAGCCACTGAAACACATATTTAGAGTGTGGAATGTTATGTTGGCATGATTTAATAGTTGTTGAATATCACTTAAAATAGGCCCTAGTATGCTTTTTCCCTGTCCTACAGTGTGTGCTATATGTATGTGTGCATACAGAGGCTAAAATCCCTGTGTTCCCTCCAGAGGTAGTTTCTCCCACAAAAGAAAGCAGGCCAATAGGCGCGTTCACACCAAGTACTTTTCCCACACAGGTTCCTGAGAACTACGATTTAGTTGCGTTCACACCAAAAAGTCCCAGGAACTAAATTAGTTCATCAGAACCTTTTTTACCCCCTTTTCAGTCTCTGTTAGAGAGCAGGGACTCGTGGGAGAAAAAGGTTCCTGTGTCTGATTGGCTGGGCGGATTGCAAACCACGCCCCGTCAAACTCCTAAAAACTTTTGTGAAGCCGCCATTTTATTATCCTCGCATTGCATTATTAGTAGGGCTGTCAAACGATTAAAAATTTTAAATCGGATTAATCACAGCTTAAAAATTAATTAATCAGATTAATCACCATTCGAACTATGTCCAAAATATGCCATTTATTTATGTATATTGTTGTGGGAATGGAAAGATAAATTAAAGAAGGCGAATATATCCATTTCACACAGTATCTATGTTTATTATAACATTTTTCTGCGTGTCAAAATGAAAGACAGCCCACACACCTATCAATCATCAAACCGTGGGGTCTTAATTCATTACGTGTTGATTTCTATCAACGGGGAGTACTTCAGGAAAGTCGACAGAGGGGGGGGGGGGCTAGTGGAGTACTTCGTGCCCACAGAGTGTGAACGTTGTGATCAGCTGTTTTAGCGCAGTTCTCCAGTGAGGGGGGGAGTCTCCCTCCGCAGCCGGTTGGCGTAGTTTTGGCACAGTTCCGTCGTACAGACCGACGTTAACAGCAGCCTGTCTGTGCACACGGAGACCGACTCTGTCGTCCGGTGATCTAACCGCCTTCTGGAAAAGCTTCACAAGCACGTCGGTACGCAAATGCGCTTTGTGACACAAGTGACGGTAGGCATTTCAGATTACGCCATAACCTGCGTACCAGTTATGTGCACCCCTGTACCAGAGCCATATTATTACTATTATATGGCTCTGCCCTGTACTACAGCAAGAGTATTCTCCGTCGGGACTTCCTGCAACAACACCACGCCGTTATCAAAGATGTTCTATTGAGAAGACGATCACTACGTGACAAAAGTTTTCAAAACCGTGGCTACTGAAATCAATCTTACTAACTGCTGTCTGTGCAATTTACTCCGCGCGAGTTGGCAGACTTTATTTTGCTTACTTTAACATCATTTTTCATGGTGGGGCTAAGCCATTTCTTGGTATGGGTGTAGCCTACCCCAGCGCTACCACTGGTGGCACGTATGGGGCGGGCCATTCATCACATGCGTTAAATGCGTTAAATATTTTAACGCAATTAATTAAAAAAATTAATTACCGCCGTTAACGCGATAATTTTGACAGCACTAATTATTAGCATTAGCATTATTAGCATTAGCCCAGCGCAGAAACGCAGAGAGACTAACTTATGGCAACACAAAATTAAACATGGGAGCGGTGGAGATGAGGAGGTGTCGGCGTTCTGGCGATTTACTCGGAAGGCGGTGCCTTCCTTGCCCCGCAGCGAGGCTTGCCCCGCAGCGAGGCTTGCCCCGCAGCGAGGCTTGCCCCGCAGCGAGGCTTGCCCCGCAGCGAGGCTTGCCCCGCAGCGAGGCTTGCCCCGCCCTCCCGTAGACAGTTCACGAGCTCAGTCACTTCATAACACTAAATATGGATCGCGGTAAACGCTCTGAAGTGAGGCTCCACTACACTAAAAATTAAAAGACAAGGCACATGTAAAGCCTGTTAATAGCTGGCCACAGGCAAAGCTCAGTTAAAATAAAGCACAGCTATTGTGCAATACATTCGTATTGCATGTATATTTTTGATTTGTAAACATGTCGGTTAAAGCTTAAAAGAATAAAGACATGTTTATTATCTAAACAATTGACCTCTTTTTTACAATTTTGGAATCGTAACGGGAAATCGATAAGAACCGGAATCGATACATTTCAAACGATACCCATCCCTAGTTACGACACCCTCTGTCCTTAGATCATTGGAGAAACAAAGACAGTTAAAGGGTCAAAACAATGGAAGAAACAGAGGTGGAATCCCCCTCTCAAGACGCACAGACATGTAATAGATGCCTTGTGTCATGAATACAAATATACAACAACCACAACATACAAAATATGAATGATTGTGTCGCTGACCAATCACAACAGAGCCTGCCAGCTAACCAATCAGAGCAGACTGGGTTCTGGTTTCAGACAGAGGGTGAAAAGAGGTGCTGCAGCACAGACAGTATGAGAAAAATGAAGAGCTTTTTGAACATTAAAAGGGTGGAGACATGTAGAGACACTACATACACATATGAACCTGAGAATTAGCCTAATATGGTCCCTTTAAAAGTGTGCAGTCATGTAGTTTAGTAACATCGAGACAGGCAAATGTCTTGAGCTAGTATCAGTCCTATTTCATATTTTAGTTTTTACAAACAAGAAGCAGAATAGGCCAAGTGAAGATCCTCAACTCTCTCCAGAACACACACGAGAAGTCCAGAACTCAACCAGCATTATTCAAACCACAGCACCGCGTCCGGTTGTCCGGCACACAGTTCGAATGTATCGTGGCAACACTTATTCTGTGGTGTGCCGTAAATCAACACCAACATGTCTCAGGGAGAGTCAGACTTCAAGTCAGACGAGAGCGACTATGAAATTGAGAAGGACTTCAGTGATGGCGACAAATATGGAGACGCCGAGTCCAATTACTGGGATATGGTCTCCCTGCACAACGGTCTGATGACTTTTGAACACATCTACCGCAACAATGCCAGGATGGACAGAGAGGTAAGGCGGCTAATGACGACTTTAAATTGATTATTATCTATACATCAAGTATTTTGACCATTATTAATAGTGTATAGACGCAAACTAATGTCTTTAAAATTGATTTTCAGGCCATGTCCGGTGAAGATTCTCCGACACGCTTCAACTTTGACACTTTAGGATCACGGATTGCTCAAATGAGGGCCGACAATGAGAGAATGGGATCGGAGATAACTTTAATCCGAGAACAAATCAACAGGTTGTTGGAAAGGTTTACCGCCTCGTCTTCTTCCAGTTCTGAAGAAGAAGTAAGACCGACATCTTCCACCAGTTCAGAAGAAGTAAACAACCCATCTTCATCCAGTGTTGAAGAAGTAAGCCCGACATCTTCCTTCAGTGTTGAAGAAGAAGTAAGCCCGACGTCTTCCTCCAGTGTTGAAGAAGTAAGCCCGACATCTTCCTCCAGTTCAGAAGAAGTAAACAATCCATCTTCCTCCAGTTTTGAAGAAGTAAATCCAACATCTTCCTCCAGCTCTGAAGAAGTAAGCGCCACATCCTCCTCCAGTTCCTCCTCCTCCTCTTCTTCCGTCACATTTCACTTGAACGGGATACATCTGGACTCCTACGATTTCGGAGCCGTCGGTGAACAGGACGGTTGCCAGATTAACGAAGAGGTTGTCACCACATCGTCCAGTTCCTCGTCAGACTCCGACAATAAGGAATGACAGATGCAGACGATATACACTTGTTACAGTTTGACGTTGAAGAGAGGCAACGTGTGATACTGTGAGCAAACTATCAATAAATAACTGTATCTTCATGCGAAATAGTTTCATTGTAGAGAAGCAGTTGGTCATTATCCAATGGTGAGTTCGACTATCAGGATTGGTTGGTATATTTTCAGCCTGCGTCCACACATTGCTTTGACTGAGCCCACGGGTTTCTTTCCAACCATTTCCAATTAGGAGTAGCTAATGTCATTGCATGCAACCACTTAAAGAAGGCTCCGAGCACTTCAAGTTAAACATATTTTTACTAGAGCCGGGACTCGATTAAAAAAATGTATCTAATTAATTAGAGGCTTTGTAATTAATTAATCGAAATGAATCGCATTTTTAATCAATTATACATATTTGACCTGAGAACAGTGAGAAGCAGTTTCCACATGGATGTTACTCCAGGTGGTCTACAGTCGAGTGCAATCCAGTGAGCCAGGGAGCTGGTTATTCTCTCAGACGTGGACTCACTTATCCTGGCCCTGAACCCAGTCATCTGGTTGAGTGTGGGTTGGGTCAGGGTGTGGTTCCTTGCACTCGGAGTCGGGCTAACGTCCACGCTAGCTGCTACATGCTTTGCATTTAGGTGATACTTTAGGCTTGATGTGCTGCGGTGATATGCACATTCTTTTTTGCATAATTTGCACACAACCGTGCTCTTATCGACGCTTCCATCCGTCCGTTTTTTTAAAACAAAATGTCCCATCCACGGGGCCGACCAAAGCGGTCTCATCAGCTTGTTCGTTCATGTTTGACTATTGTTCACCGTGGTTTGTTGTTGTTTGAAGTCCCATGCTGAAGTCATGAACGTTAGTTGGTGCTCCAGTATAATCGGTACGCCTGAAACTCATCCAGTGAGAAACGTTCCGCTGTGCAAAAATAAGTGCGATTAAAATGCGTTAATTTTTTGAACGCGTTAATTTTTGTGTAATTAATTATTCTTAATTAACGCGTTAAAGTCCCGGCCCTAATTTTTACTTTTCAGAAAAGTGCTGGTGATGTCACCGTAATATTTGGAAGACAACTGTTTTTGGTCAGTTCTTTAAGCTGAAAACTATCATAGCAAAGACAGAAAAGGCGAGCAGCTCGTCCGGGGATATTTATGCTGGTGAGTATCGTACTTTTGTCACCATCTGCAATCGTCGCTCCACATCTGTCAGAATGAGCGCTGAAGATGTATCTTAAAGGGTGTCATCTTCTAATTGGGTTTCAAGGTAAAAAAACAATGTAAGACAAATATAAAGTCGCTCTGTAAAGTAGAAAATGAAGGCAAGGGGGCAGAGCTACGTTGTCTTACAAAAGAGACGATGCGTTGTCGATATGTCGTCATAAAAACATTAGTAAAATACTGGGAGAACTTCTGCCGAACGTCGTTGCAGCTCAATTTTTTTAATTAATTTACTTTATTCCTGACCTTACTACAACCTTGTTATCATGTAACCTGTATTATACCCTTTTCCTCATTCACTTTTTCTTTCTAAATATCTCTTACCATGCCGTTCTATTTCTGTCTCACACTCCCCCCCCTCCACATCCTTATAAAACTTTAACTAAATGCCGTCCTACATTTGACGCACACTGTAAGAGTCGTTTCATTTTTAAAAGCCCTGCAGTGCGGTATAAGTTTGCATATCCCGACATACTCAAGGTTAGGTTTCACGCGTCTGAAATACCAATAAAGGTCTTGAAAGATATGAATGTTGATATGCCGCTGATATGCACCAGTCCTACTGATAAGTAACAACACATGGATTAACTATAGGATGTTTGGGTCTGAAATAAGAATAGCTCAATATTCTCTGGAATCCTTTGCTTATCTATCCAGCTCAATATAACTGTATAACTTAATTTGCAAGTTTAATTTGAACTGTGCCTGTGGCTATGTATGCATATATTATTATGTACACTTATTTGTATTTACTTTTGTTTGGCCTTAGGATGGCGATACTTGGATGACCATTTTAGTTTCCCTTCATTTCACTGTAAATTGCATGAAATTATGAGCCGTTTTGTTTTAATTTTGTTGTATGTATGTTTTGAGTGTGTGAGGACCCCTAATGGGGACCCTAATAAAGACATAATTCAACACCGTTGTGTGCTCTCCAGAGTGCTAGCTACTGCAAAAAGGAAATGTATGCAGCATCTCCTCCCTGCTTCTTAACTTCTTACGATGGGCGGTGCAGAAAACATGGGAAGATCTGAAGGAATAATTAAGTGATGTGGATTTAGGGTTTCCAGCAGGGAGGCTTTTTATGTTGCACCAAGGCCAGATGGAGGCTGAGGGAGGAAGTCACTTAGAGAAAATGAGATGGTGGAAGCTGCTAAAAGCAAGACAAGCTGACACTTATCTGAAGTGATTTCAAGTCAAACGCAACCTGTGCCAACACAAGAGTTATCCGCACAGCAGGGAACTCTAAAGGACAATGGATTAAGAACATACAGCAGGATTATTGTCACTTCATTTCAACACACGGGTGCAGGTGGTGAAGCACAACTTGAAGCACTCACAAAGCATGTTATGAGGAAAATACCTGTCCTGATGCTCGTTTCATTTAAGGGTCAATTCCCCCAATTTACATAAACAACATCAGTGCTTTTCTTCTAAACACAAATGGCATTTATTAACAACGCAGGTAAAAGGAACGTTCAGTAGAGAAAATATTCAAATAGACAAAAATAGTTATTTCATTTCAAACCTTTATTTACCCAGCTGTATCCCATTGAGATCATTGATCTCTTTTTCAAGGGAGACCTGCTCAAGTAGGTTCCACCTTACAGCATCATTACAGGGATTACAATTTACATTATAAAACGGACAAGTCAAATCAAGCAATCTGATTGGTTCTTAGCCGTGATATACTGAGCGTATACCACGGGTAGAATTGTAAGTTACTTTTCACAACAAGTCAGTATCCCTCCTCAGTATCCGGCTGAAAATCAAACTGCCTGCAGTTTGCTTTTCATACTGGAACAAGAAAGCAGCGGAGAAGTAACGGGGTAGAAACCCTCCTTTTTACGCAGCGGTCCAGACATAGACATCAAACGGCAAAACATATTCAGTGTGCAGTTCCTTTGGCATTGGGCAGGGATATCTAGATACTTTCCAAGGTTTGACATCATGAATTGTGCTACTTTTAAAGCAAGCAGCGATGTTTTCAAATCTGTAATCAAAGAGGTCCGCAAAAACACTATCGGCCAATCAGATTGCTTGATTTGACTTGTCAGTTTTATAAATATATTTACATTTCTTCCGTTACGGAACAAACTTACAAAGCATAAGATGGAAACATTTAAGATTAACTTGGACCTCCGGGGGGTCTTACTATGGAGGAGTGGATTGAGCAGTGCCTATCTCCAGAAAAAAAGCACCTAAACGTGAAGCTACGTGAAGAGCAGGTAAGGGGGTTGTCGACCCTCCGCTTCGCGTCGGGCCGAACCACGCCCCTTAGCTGTGATATAATGAGCATATACCACGGCCTGTCGTGAGCTATTGCTTAAATAACTATCCACATGAGCCGGTACCAACAGCTTCCGATTGAGTAGCATCCAACCGAGCTTTAAAAACGTTTAGTGGCACCAGATTGCTCAGTTTCCATTTCAATTGCAGACTATTCCAAGCCGAGCATCTAAAAGCTGTCTTCCCTAAGACAGTCCTCGCAGTTGGCACATTTAATAAAACCACAGCATGCGATCTCAGGCAGGAGCCACTTACAATTCGCCGTGAGATCAGGGAGCAGATGTAGGATGGAAGTTTCCCTAACATGGCTTTATATATAAAAATATATATTTATAGTTATCTTTTTCCAAAAACAAGAAAATGAATGGTTCATTCAGGAATAGTTTCCTCATCTAAACATTACATTTTAAGCCTGACGATGGTTCGAGGTTCAAAATAAGGTTCAGTTTGAAACTTAAATTAGCAATACAAATCATGGACATGACACCGCGCCCTTTCTACCAATGCTGAACAACCAGAGGGGAAATGAAGGCATTGCTTTGTGAGTCACAATCATGGCTTTGGTCAACATCATGAGACTGGAGTGCATTGCAAAACTAAAGTTATACCGAGAGGATAACTCAAACAATATCCACATGCTGACTGCAGTGGGACTCGAACTTGCTATCCCCTGATTCGAAGTCCAGCACGCTACCCACTGAGCCACAGCCTCCCATGATGTCAGCGTTCTTGACAAATCGCCGCTCAATGGACGCCTGTTGTAATGCAGCCCAGGTGTGACGGTGAAGGCATGTTTGGAAGTGAACCCTGCCTGAGTAAATAAAGGTTAAATGCTACCCGTTTCCTCGAGGTCATAACGAGAGTAATCACTTTGTCATGTTTTCAAACGGAGAATAGCTTACGGCCTTTCTTTAAATCCTCTTTTAATCTCTCCGATGTTCGGACGTGTGCACACGCTGAACATGACCTCCACTGGAGGGTCACAGCGAGGAACAACAGACCCTTTCATGCAGGTATAAATGACCTCGGGCGGAGAGAGGAGGACATTGGAAATCGCAACACACACACACACACACACACACACACACTGATTTGTTTAACTAATATTTAAATTACAATATAAATGTACAATATTGGGGGATTGACAGTGGTGGAGGCAACTAAGTACTTAAATAAAACATTGAGGTACTTTTTACTTCCCTACATTTACTTAAAGGTCCCATGTCATGCTGTTCCGGTTATCACCGTCCCCTTGTGTTATGAAGGTTCTGCATGTGAACGGTCTGCAGTCACAAGCCCTCAAAGTGCTCCCTGTAGCGAGTAGAGCTCTAACACAGAGAGGACCTGTCTGCTGCCCCAGAACGCCTCGCTGGACATTTCTCTTTCTCCATTGCTTGCTTCCTGGTTCTGTGACGTGTGAACTCCCAGATCAACAGCAAAGGACCGGATTGGATCAAATGGACCAATCCGCGGAGCCCCTCCCACACCAGGACCCCTTGGCTAACTAACAGGGAGTCCCATTGACTTGCACAGAGCTCCCTGGTTGGTAACAGACGAGTTGGGATGGCGGAGAAATGCTCTCTGCAGACCCATTCTCACGGCGTTACAAACCTTCTTCTTTCTCAATATCAAGCCACACTCATTGTTTTTACTTCGGCTGTGAGTGTGTGTGTGCTCAGGATGAGTTTCGCTTGTTCTCGCTGTATCGCCGACCCGGAAACCTGTCCGCTCCTCGCAGCAACGAGCCTCGCAACGTCCCGACCAATCAGAGCACACTGGGCTCACAGGGAGGGGGCGGAGCTCCAACAAGCCGTGTAGAACAGAGAGTGAATACACAGACTACACAGAGATGCTGTGAGAAACCAATGAGAGTTTGGAACATTGAACAATGTGAATCTATTCTAGTCGACCTCAACGATGGAAACATGATCAGTAGAAATGGCCGTGACACGGGTTTAGTTTAGTTCTTAGTTTCTTTACAGATTTAGATTATAAATACAAAATATACTTCAACTAATACGTTATTCTATAAACCTCACTTTTGTGCAACATTGAAGTTATAAACACATTAATAATACACGTTTAATTATAATATAAATATCAAATACATATGGTGCTTATTTGCGCCCTTCTGAATGACTTTTACTTTTGGTGCCAATAAAAGAAAAACTATCCAAAAACCCAAACACGCTGGCTGCTTGTGTCACTTTCATCGACACCTCTTACCCCGCCCTTCAATCCAGACTGAATATGTATACTTCAGGATTGCAGCCTTTGCGCACACACACACACACACGCGCGCACGCACACACACACACACACGCGCGCACACGCGCGCGCACGCGCGCGCACACACACGCGCGCACACACACGCACGCACACACACGCGCGCGCGCACACACACGCACACACGCACACACGCGCGCGCACACACACAGGCGGCTGTTCATTCTGCAGTACATGGACTGGCAGCGGTCCAGACCCTTGAATCCCACTTGGCTCTGACATCAGGGAGGAATGTTGGCACTTGCTTTGGGGAGGGGTGGCGGTGATGTAAATGCTGACATCGCTGCCAAATAAATATATTCATGTTTTCAGGTTTCTGACCTCGAAGGTTTGAATCCAAATGTTCAATCGACTGCAAAAGGAACGCTTTGGAAATCACGGCAAAAGACGCAGAAATGTCGTTTTTAATTATTTCAGGGTCATTTTAGTTTAAAGTCAAGCAGTCAAGGTGAAATAATAGATTTGAAAAGTGTGAATATAAATATGAAAGGCAATTCAACATTTGCTTACAATTAAATGTTTAAAAAACAGCATGCATGATGTTCAGTAAACGACCGGTCAAGATCAAAGGATCCAACGTGTTTTTAAACGGAGCAGAGATAGAACTAGTCTCCCAGTTCAAGTATCTTTGAGTCATACTGGACTCAACTTGACTTTTAAGAAACATATAAAGAAAGTATCAAATACTGTTCAATTCAACAAATCAGACCTTTCTTAAGTGTCAATGCTGCAAAGCCATTCCTCCACTGATTCTATCCCGCATTGAATACTGTTTGACAAACTGGTCGTTTGCTTGAGCCACAAACCTGAAACCCAGAGAACAGCTGAGCAAGAGTGCTACCAAGGTGTTTGACAGAAAGCCTCATTCACACCACCGTACCATCCTGGAGAAACACTATTTCTTAAGTTTTGACAATTTAAAGTCTTTTAAAAGTATGTGTTTTATTTATAAATGTGTACATGGACTGTAGCACTTTAGGTAGCTCTTGTGTCTCCTTTTGAGCTTTAGGTATCTCCTCTATCTCCTCTTGCACTTTAGGTAGCTCTTGTGTCTCCTTTTGAGCTTTAGGTATCTCCTCTATCTCCTCTTGCACTTTAGGTAGCTCTTGTTTGTAAAATGTAAACTTCTTAAATGTTTTATGTGAGGGACTGCGGATGGAAATGAGCTCAAAGCTAAATCTGGCACTGTTACGCATTTTAATGTTTTAAGTTCATTACTGTGCATTGTCCGTGCCGAATAAACGATTACATAAAAAAATCGAATTGATTGGTATATTTTAATACATTAAGAGGTTTTCTAACATTAAAAAATAGTAGGCATTATGTCATTGACCCCTGGAGTGAAAGTATTTGATAGAGCCAGTTGCACATTTCTTTAAATCGTTCAAAAAAGACAAGGATCAAAAGACACAGAGGACACGACTTGCCATTAATAAAAGCGGCCCTATTATGCTTTTCTCTGTCCTCTAGTGTCTTATATAGGTTTGTGTGCATGTAAATGGTCTGCAAAGGCTAAAATCCCTGTGTCCCTCTCCCTCCCACGATGTACCTCTCTATCAATCAATCTGTCCATGTTTCATCTGTGTTCCCTTTGATTCAACCTTTCAACTGCACTGATCTCGCTGCCTTTGTCTCAGAAACTGAAACAGACGAGGCAGCGATGGGGCGATGTAGGGGGGGGGGGTGAACACAGAGAGAACCGCTGGAAAGAGAAAGCACCTCAATGGCATGGAGCCTCAGAGCGATGTCACCATTCAGAGAGAA
>NW_027262770.1:0-23190 GCF_902827115.2 Pseudochaenichthys georgianus | reverse complement strand
TTTTTGGTGTCAGTGCCACAGCAACTATTTCGTAGCAATGCGCTCATGGTGAAATTGTAATTTTGGTTGTGTTTAGACGGTGGAAGCGTGGAGAGACATCCATTGGCCTTGATCCCTGCCGAGTTGATGCACGACTGTTGTTTGGTGTCTGTGCCACAGCAACTATTTCGGAGCAATGCGCTCATAGTGAAAATGTAATTTTGGTTGTGTTTAGACAGTGGAAGCGTGGAGAGACATCCATTGGCCTTGATCCCTGCCGAGTCGATGCACGACTGTTGTTTGGTGTCTGTGCCACAGCAACTATTTAGGAGCAATGTGCTCATAGTGAAAATGTAATTTTGGTTGTGTTTAGACAGTGGAAGCGTGGAGAGACATCCATGAGCCTTGATCCCTGCCGAGTCGATGCACGACTGTTGTTTGGTGTCTGTGCCACAGCAACTATTTAGGAGCAATGCGCTTTGCATTTATTAACTCACACATCAGTTTAACATTTCTTTGTCACGTTTGTAAATAAAAGTTGTATTAATTCATGTTTTCTTCCCATAAGTTGCCTAACCCCCTTTGTCATACCAAAGAGTTGATGGACCCTTATTTCATGCTGAGGACCAAACCCACTGCCATGACAACAGGAGGTTTTACTTTATTTGCATGCTGTTTAAGTGTATATCTGTTGTCTGTCTGTCCTGCAATACAGTAAGATAAATATTGAAAGATTACATTTTCAGGCATATATTTCATGTTCCAATTTCTCCAAATTTATAACTTAATTTAGTGGCATTGACCACAAAACAGATGTATTGCAGGTTTTGCTTTTTGTTAAAGTTTAGGCAACAACAAAAAGCAAAAAACCACTGGTATGGACTCTCATTTGAGACGGGGTTCGACTCCCTGTGGTGGTTTGATCTATTGTTGTGGTGTAGACAGTTAATTAAAGATCCATAAAGATATAACTGCACAGTCCAATAATCCCTAATTGTTGACATGATGTGTTGAAGTCCTCTAGGATCAACAAACGACATATCGCTACCTGGTTGATGCAGGAAAAATGGTACCGACAGAACTGGCGCACATGCCTAAGATTTCCTGGTCAGAAACAAAGGAACGCAAAGTCAGGTAAACAATTTAGAGACATGACAAACGGCTCATCTCGGAGGACTGAGGGGGGGGACCAGCAACCCTCCCCGACAGGCGCACGGACGCGAGGGCCCGCTCATCACTGCGCGCACAAGTGCGACCGCAGTTTTAATTATTATTATATCACAACGGAATCCTTGTTTTCAGGCCTTTAGGATGCTGAAAAAGTTGTATAATTTTGCACGGACGCCAGGACCGGTGAAAAATTTGATATTCTGGAGTCAATGGGTTAAATATTCCAACCTGCTCACTAGCGCCACCTATCAAAAAAAAAAATTGCAAAAAATTCCCAAAGTCGCACCATAACTCCGAATGACCTGATATTTTGCAAACATATCCGGGTGGACCTGCTCTTGATATAATCACATTAGAACCCTAAGCTCCGCCTACTTTATTTTTTTTTAAATTAGCATAATTTTAAAAACAGTTAAATATTCACTTAAATTTCAAATGTTGGATTTTCAACACCAAACTCAGTATACAGTATCGTCGGAGGGTCAGACACATTACCCTAGGAGATGAGCATGTTCAAAGTATAAATATTTGCACCATGAATTAAATAATTAAATTAATTATTTAAATTTAAAAATAATTTATAACTCAAGAGGGGATGGACTAATCTTTTTTTTTTTTGTACACATACTCTCGGGGCAACTACGAACTTAGATTCAAAGTTTCAGAACAAATTCAGAATGTGGGCGTGGCCTATACATTATTTTTAAATTGCGATAGCATAAAATGAGCTTCGGACGCAAAACTTGGGACACACGTCAGATCCCAGGACCTTTTCGAAAATGTAAAAAAAAAACGTACATTTTCAAAAAAACTGCTCACTAGCGCCCCCTATTGTGTGGTAGTCACATATAGTTTCTCAAAACTTCACGAATTTTGGCACAGACATTTCTCATGGAATTGCGGATATATTTGTAAATACATTCCATTAGCCCCGCCCCCCAAAAAGTCGGCCATTTTGAAATATGTGCGTTTTTCAGCCATTTTACGCACGTTCTTGCGAACTCCTCCTAGGGGAATGATCGGAAAAATTCCAATGCAGGACAGGTTTAGCCCCTAACCCATATGATACTTAATTGAGGAGCACATTTTTGAAAAATTACTCGTGGAGGTCGTAAGCTAACAGCGAATACACCATTGTTGACGATTTACATGTCGCAAATTACTCTAAACTACTCGGATATAGTTATTCCGATATTCACGAGACGCTGGATACATATTGCTATTATGATTGCACACATATTTCAAATTGCCTTTCATTAGCTCCGCCCCCCAAAAAGTCGGCCATTTTGAAATATGTGCGTTTTTCAGCCATTTTACGCACGTTCTTGCAAACTCCTCCTAGGGGAATGATCGGAAAAATTCCAATGCAGGACAGGTTTAGCCCCTATCCCATATGATACTTAATTGAGGAGCACATTTTTGAAAAATTACTCGTGGAGGTCGTAAGCTAACAGCGAATACACCATTGTTGACGATTTACATGTCACAAATTCAACCAAACTACTACATTTCCATTTTTGGAAACCTTTACAAAGTGGCACCGTAACTCCGAATGACCTGAAATTTTGCCCACTTATTCGGGTGGACCTACTCTACATATTATGTCCAGGAACCCCAAAGCTCCAACTTCTTTATTTTTTTTAAATTACCATAATGTTAAAAACAGTGAAATATTACCTTAAATTTCCATGTTTTCTTTTTCAACGCCAAACTTAGTATACAGCATCAGTGGAGGGTCAGACACATTACTGTAGAAAATGAGCATGTTCAGTCGATAAATATGCCCGTCATTAATCTAAATGCTCATCACTGCTGTCACTTCAGCCTTACATACTTTTACTTATAATTAAAAAATTACATCTGTGTGCCATGTAGTACTTGTCATTTTGCATAATACTGTATATACTTATTACATTGCTGTTAACATTGTCTTTTTTTAAATACTGTCTACACTTAATCTACAACTTCTCTCATATCATTGAATCTACATTATGGTTGTTTATATTTATCTGTTATCTTGGACTTCTTTGCGTCTTAGGTTTACATTTAAATGTTTGCTGTGACTGACTGCGGAGCTGAGCAAAACACACACTAACAGTTAGACCAAACACACTTCGCTATTCCATCTACCTCTGGAGCTAGCTAAACTAGTTATAAATATGTTTATTCTTCACTGTCGGCATATCGCTAACTGGTTGATGCAGGAAAAATGGTACCGACAGAACTGGCGCACATGCCTAAGATTTCCTGGTCAGAAACAAAGGAACGCAAAGTCAGGTAAACAATTTAGAGACATGACAAACGGCTCATCTCGGAGGACTGAGGGGGGGGACCAGCAACCCTCCCCGACAGGCGCACGGACGCGAGGGCCCGCTCATCACTGCGCGCACAAGTGCGACCGCAGTTTTAATATATTTTGATTTAGGTCAAAATATAATATTTGTAAACCTGAAGAGTCAGTGCCAGTGCCTCACCAGCCATGAACCTCACTGCAGTGCAGAAGCTTATAGACCTCTACATTGTTTTGTGCCCCACCACTTTTGTACATATAAAAACGCCACTGGATATGAAATCTCCCTTCTACACAATATAATATTTGCAAGTATAGAGTAGTGGCTGATGTGTTAGTCAGAAACAGGTAAACTGTAGTGTACACGTAATACTAATAACTTTAGTGCGAGTAAGTTACGTATTTGCACTGTTAGGGACTGTATATCACCGCAGCCTCTGTCGGTCTTCTCACTCGCACTTTCTCGCCACATCTGGCCGAACAGTGAAACCTAGCCAAAGTAGCTAGATAGCATTAAACATATAGCTGCTAGATGGTCACAGAAAAGAGTGTAAGCTACATTAAGTTAAGATAAAATAAATATAATAAAAAAGAAATGAAGAAGAAGAACGGCTTAAAGGAAAAAGGAAAATAATTGTCATCCAGGCAGCTAAACTCAAACAATAGTTAGCTGTTCAACATTGGCAAAACATATTTATTTAAGTTTAAAAATATGTATTTAGCTTGCTCATATTATGACAATATATCTGCTCACTTTGTTAAAAACGTTTTGTTTCTGTAACTTACCCAGAGTTAGACTCTCCTCCGCTGACATCCTCCACCGAAGCCAGAGGTGAAATGGCAGTTGGGACATTTGATGGACAGTTGGACAGTTGAAAAATGATACATTTGAAATAACTCAACCGTGATTGGGCAGGACAGTGCCCAATGACAGTGCCCAATGTTAGCCCAGTGTTAGTCAAAACTAATGTGTTCACTATGTGCATTTTTATTTTTCTACGTTTTTATGTGTGTAAAATAGTTCATAAATGACACTGAATGTGTTGAATTGCCTTTGACACAGCAGTGTGTTAAAAAAAATGACACATTAATTCTAGGAGTGTAATACTTTTACAAACACTATGGTAATAATATGCATTCATTATGACCATATTAGGAGTGGTCTATAGTGTGTTCAAAAAACAACTACAGAAACACTATATATTATACTATAGTTATAATATTTAAAATAATATAGGAATACTACAAAGATACATAGTATTACTATTGAAATATTATAGGGCTACTATAGCTAGTAAAATGGCACTACAGAAAAGACTATAGTATACGATAGCTAGTGAAAATTACTATAGAACTCTACAAACTTACTATAGGATACTATACCACTCGTATAGTATACTATAGTAATATATAGTTCATTTTCGTAAGGGCATGTCCGCGATTGTGGCCACCCCTTAACAAATAAAGTCAACAACGTAACATATAAACAAATCTAAGCTTTTTTTTGGGTTGTAATTTACATGGATACATTTGAATGGTGTGACAATGTCCTATGATTGGATTAAAATGTACATATTCTTCCTGTTATGTCTGCCTGCTTTATTTTACCTTATGCAAAGTGACCTGCTGCTCCATCGAAATCAGTCGCATTGACCCGAAGACACATTTTGATTTGTATACACTGTCGATTCTACTTTCTACTATACATTTGAAATAGTTGATTACTACAGTACTTTGTTTCTTTCATAGCAATAGGAGAGTTAAATGCTTTCCAATAGAATACTACATTATTATTATACATTTGTTTCTATCTTACACATTTGATTTAGGCTATATGTTTTATTTCTCTTTTTGTAGTCATGTGTTTGAACATAAATAGTTATTGTGATATCTATATGCATAATATCTAATGCATTTATTGAGTCAATACAAATGCTGAACATGAATAAACGTTTGATTTAACAGTTAATAACTGGAGGTATTATCACCTCAGCAACGATGTCTGCATGCTTTTTCACGCCGTCAGAATTTGACATGTGAAATATTGCAGTGGCTTCAAATCCCTGTTTGATATGATACTGTATGTTGTCATGCCACACCTGACAGATGGTGTGCTTGCTATGTATTGATCTGTGTTTGAGCTCTTTCCAAACACTTCCAAACATTCTATATTTCTCTGGAAATAGATATTCACTTTGTAATGCAGCCAGGTATCTCCAGCGTGTTCCACCACTTCATTAGACAACAGGTAAACTTCAGGATGTGTTTACAGGACAAAGCCAACTGCTACAGCTCCTGTTTCCAGACCTGCAGCCCCCTGATTGGTGCACCTCTGAAAGCTTATCATTACATTACATGTTACGTGTTAGACGCTTTTATCCAAAGCGACTTGCATGTTATGTTTGTTTACCTCTTAATGTTTCATTAACCGTACAGTGTACTGTTTTAATGCAGATATTATGTTTTTTTAGTATTACTTCAGTACAGGGAATATATCGCAGTCATTTAGATTGGATTTGTCACATTTTAGTTTAAGGGATTGTTTTCATATTAATGTGTTTAAACCTTACAAACTTAACACATTTGAATATAATTAACATTCTCTGGATGCACTGAAAATGTCAACAAGTTTTTCTGTGGGATTATTTATCAAACACTTTTTATATTAAGGGTTACGGTCTGGTTAAATGTGTCCTGTTTTATTTTTAAATAAACCGCATAAAGAGCCTTACCAACGTGAGCTCCCTTCTGATTGGACGATCGTCGATACGCTCGTTGATGGCCAATCAGAGAGCAGCTGGTGGATATAAATAGCCGCTGTGGCGAGCAGAGAGCCACAGTTCGTTGGAAACCCGAGAAATCATATATCAGGAAGAGGCAAGACCGGAGCTCACACATAACTCGAGCCCTGCATGCTGCGTCTCGTCGCTTCGGTTCTCTCTCTGTGTTCCTGAGAAAGTGTGTGTGAGCTCCAGCTCTACTGATCCATCATCTGTGTGTCTGGATAAACCTCCGAATGGACTCTGTGCTCTTTTTTCTGGAGCGTTTACCTCGGACTATAGGAGCTAGCTTAGCATGCTAGCTGGAAACACGTGAGCAACACTAGTCAGATTGAGAGTTTGACGGAGAGAGAAACGGTGTGTTTAACGGAGTCTGCAGGAAAAGGTGATCTAGGAAACATGAGTAAAGTCCAGATGCTGCTGTCGTTGAAGAAGCAGCGAGTCACTGCTGCTAATGAAGAGATATTTGCTCTGTTTGAACAAACAATAGCAGAGCTCGAGGAGGAGCTGTCTCTTTCCAAAGAGGAGAACGAGAGACTCCAGAAACTACTGGACGCTGTTTTACAGCCTCAGCTTCGGATACACAGAGCAGATGTCCAGCAGCTGGTGGTGGTTAAAGAAGAGCCTCCCCCTGACCAGCAGGAGGGGAGCACCAGTCTGGACCAGGAGGACCCAGAGCCCCCCCCATACATTAAGCAGGAAAAGGAGCTGGAGGAGGCTGATATCACCAAGTCCACTTTCACTCCTGACCCTGTGAAGAGTGAAGATGATGAAGAGAAACCTCAGTGCTCTCAGCCTCATCAAAGACAAACTGATCACATGGAAACAGAAGCTGATGGAGAGGACTGTGGAGGACCAGAACCAGCCAGGAAATCCGATCCAGAGAGCAGTTTACAACCAACGACTGAGGACCACACTGGAGACTCTTCTGAAGACACTGAAGACTCTTCTGAACCTGACACTGAAGACAGTGCTGATTGGAAGGAGCCCAGAGAACCTGCCTCAGGCTCAAGCCCACTGAAACATAGACAAGAATCTGTCAGTGATCCCCGACGTAGTGCTGGAGAGAAACCATTCAGCTGCTCAGTCTGTCAGAAAGCTTTTAGAGATAGAAAATATCTAGATCAACACATGAGTGTCCACACGGGAGAGAAAGCATTCAAATGCTCAGTTTGTAAGAAAGCTTTTTCACAGAGTGGACATTTAAAGACACACATGAGAGTCCACACAGGAGAGAAAGCATTCAAATGCTCAGTTTGTAAGAAAGCTTTTTCACAGAGTGGACATTTAAAGACACACATGAGAGTCCACACAGGAGAGAAAGCATTCAAATGCTCAGTTTGTAAGAAAGCTTTTTCACATAGGGGAAATTTAAAGAAACACATGAGAGTCCACACAGGAGAGAGATCACTCAGCTGCTCAGTCTGTAAGAAAGCTTTTTCACAGAGTGGATATTTAAAGACACACATGAGAGTCCACACAGGAGATAAACCATTCAAATGCTCAATTTGTAAGAAAGCTTTTTCACAGAGTGGAAGTTTAAAGAAACACATGAGAGTCCACACAGGAGACGGAGCACACAGCTGCTCAATTTGTAAGAAAGCTTTTTCACATAGTGGAAGTTTAAAGAAACACATGAGAGTCCACACAGGAGAGAGATCACTCAGCTGCTCAGTCTGTAAGAAAGCTTTTTCACGGAGTGGACATTTAAAGAACCACATGAGAGTCCACACAGGAGATAAACCATTCAAATGCTCAGTTTGTAAGAAAGCTTTTTCACAGAGTGGATATTTAAAGACACACAAGAGAGTCCACACAAGAGAGAAACCATTCAAATGCTCAGTCTGTAAGAAATCTTTTTCACACAGTGGAAGTTTAAAGAAACACATGAGAGTCCACACAAGAGAGGAAATATACAGCTGCAATGTTTGTGACAAAAGATTTAAATGGCGTGGTGTTTTCAAAAGGCACAAGTGTGTTGGTCGTCAGTCCTCACGGCTTAATGACATTCAAACTGAGGATAACGGAGAGGCAGAGCCTCCAGTCAGCAGCTCAGCTGAACACATGGAAACAGAAGCCGATGGAGAGGACAATGAATAAGTCTTATGACAGTTCACACCTGAGAGAAAACTGTCTGGGCAATATGTTTCATGTTTTTGTCATTCTGATGTATACGTTAACCACTGACTGTTGATGAACCACTGCTCATTTAAGGTGGACTGACCTTTACAATGGACCAGCTAGTCTTAGCGTCTTAATGCAAACGTTTTGTAAAATGACGCGAGACCAACAACGTGCTGTTGGGCTGTGTGCTCTCTGCAGGACGGTGTCTTTACTCAAAGGTTGTTTATGGTATGAGAGCTTCACTCTGCTTTTGTTGTCCAAACGAAGCCAACAGAGCGATACGTCTTCTTTCCAGCAGATGGCATACATGTTACATCATCCAGTTCAACTGTCATCCACATAGCAATGATTCAAAACAGCAATGTGTGAGACATGGCTAGTAATTGACTCACAATCTCAACAGAATGTGAAGAGGTTACAGTCTTGCGGTTATGTCCAAGATGTTGTTTTTTGTTGTTGTAAGAGATAATAGGGATTGATGCAGACAATAACCAGAAGATAGTCTGGATAGAGCCTTCAAAGAACCAGAAAGCGTTTTGAAGATTATTAGGGATATAGAAATATTACAAATTATTATGCTTTGTCAACATCTACAAATGTAAAAGTTCTAATTTATTAATAAATCATATTTGTTATAATTATGTATTTTTCAATTTGTTCATCACCTTAGTATTGAAGCAAAGGTGGAGCTATTTTTAATAGCAGTATTGGCTATGCTGCTTGGTAGTTTATTTTTTTGTTGGAATACGAAATAATTCACGAGTAGATTTTATTTTGTATAAACATCTGTAAAATAAAATTGTGCCATTAAAAAGAAAAGGAAGACCGGATGAAAGGCCCGAGCCAAGGCTAAGACCCGCTCCTCCCGGGCCGGGCTCCAGTTCCCCGTCGGCCGTGACCACCGGCATCTGAGGATGCGTAACTACGCCCACCGTGTCGGTGCCGGAGCCCCGGGCCCTTTCTCATTTCTCTAACTCCCCTCCTCGACTCCTATCCTCAAGACTTAGTCCCGCCCACAGGAGATGCGAACGGAGGAGTCGAGGAGGGGAGCCGAGGAGAGAGGAGGGGAAGCAGAAGGCGGTTAGAGAAATGAGAACTCCTCTCCTCTGAGCGGTCATTTTAAAGAGACGTCCATTAACGATGACAGAAGGCACAGCAGCCCTCTGTCTGAAGGACAAATGTGTTCATGACCACTTATATATTTACTTTTAATTCATTCACAGTGCGGTATAATGAGACAATAACAGGCTACAGATGTGGACACACACATACACACACACACACACACACACACACACATATATATTTATATAAATATATACCATTTCAGAATCAAACAGAGCACTCTCATAATAACGTAACACTATCAGAGACTGGATATATCCCCCCCCCCTCTCTGGTCGCTACAATGAGGGAAATAAATTACGGGCCAAAAGTTTTATTTACAAGTATTAAAAGTAAGCAGAGGACACCAAACCAACTGAGACCTGTCTGTCCGCTGCATCTAAGCACACACTGTACCACACACACCTACACCACAAACACGTTCCTAAAACCAACCCGGTATCACGCCGAGACGTGAACATGTGATGCTTTACCATTGCTGGGAGACGTGAAGATGTCACGGTTGGTTTCGTCTTTTCAAAGCGTGACAGCTACACGGTATTGTTAACAGTGGAGAAATAGCCGCAAACCCCGACCTAATGATTTATTTTGTAATAGCCACACTCGATTATGCCGATTTTCTTGTTGCCCCAGCTGGTCGACACCTCTTTTAGCAACACATCCTCACTCCCAGGTCGGCCTATGTTGACGTTATGTCAAGTCCCCTGCCGGCTTTTTCCAACGCAAGGGGGGGGGGGGGCCTTAGAGTCCATTTTCAATGCAAGGGGGGGGCCCTTAGCGTCCATTTTCAGCTTTCCGGGATGTCCATATGCTTCTATGGACGCTCATGGAAGCACGGCATTCGTTTGTGTCGACTGCCCTTAAAGGCAATGAGAGCGTCCATTCTCATTGGATAACGGAGAATTGTACACCCGGAAGTAAATATTCCCCTTACTGACGATTGATTTTACAGTGATATCTGCACAACCTGATCTCACCAGAATGCGTGACTCCACCACGACTCCTTAACACCACAATGCGTGGTGGAGTCACGAACTTTGTTACATTTGCGTGTCGGCACCACGCAAACAACCCCAACGTAAAGTGAATGAGGCTCCTTTGTCGTGGTGCACACACGCATTTCTACAACGTGCATTGTGTGTAATGCAACTGTTATTTTTATTAAATTAGTTAGTTTTTAAGGAAGGCCAGAGCTTCAGCTGTGTCAAATAGATTGTTCCCTTCAGTTAACGTTATTTAAAAGATAATGATCATGTCCCCTGTATTGTATTACGAGCGTCCATTCCCATTGGATAACGGAGAATTTTACACCCGGAAGTAAGTAGCCTATTCTCCTTACTGTCGATTGATTTTACAGTGATATCTGCACTACTCATCGACTAAAAAACACCAAATTGTCCTTGTTGATTACACAACATTGATTGGTTTGAATTGTGTACAATGCTTTTGTATTTTCCCCCTTCGATTCGGAGAAACAAATATATTTTCGGAGTTTTTGGACGGCAGAAGACACTACACTACCCAGAATCCTCAGCTATCGTTTGGGACTACACCATGTGCTTAGCTTGACAAACCCCGTGATCAGTCCTCAACCTCTGTGATTGGATGCACGACGTTTACACAGAGCGTCCAAAAGGACTTTGAAATGGAATGAAACCCATCTACGGCACACTATTCAAAACAGGAATCGAACGTGTCCTGTCAGAGTGATTATTTGGTCCGACTGCCAGACCCGATGCATGGCCGATTCAACATGTTGAATCGGCCATGCATCGGGTCTGGCAGTCCAAATAAGGCGTGTCACGGTCGACGGTGCGGGACACACCAACCTGACTACGGCGCCGCGAATGCCCGACAGCCTCTGACGGCCTCTGACTCCCAAAATCGGGTTGGTGTGTCAGGGCCTTTAGTTACACCTGAATGAAATTCAGTGAAGGTGATTGTCAAGTGCCAACAATCAGGAGAGATATTTGATAGTTGGTTGCTTGAGAAGACTAAATATTTATCTGCAGATCCATTTAAAGCATATTCATTACTCGTTATTCTCTAATAGTTCATTAAAGACTGTATATAATTGCTATTTTGCACATCCCTTTCAAGATTTCAAGATTTTCTAAGGTTTATTGACATATCATATACACAACAGTGTAGTTATACAATGAATGAACAACTTGGGTCACAGGTTCATCAACAGTGCATTACAAGACATCTATCAATGTGTGTACCTCCACCATTACACTGTCGTATTCTGCACATTTCTTTAATTAAAGCCTTATTAGTTAGCACATCCTCCTATCAGGCACTAAACTGTTTTACTCTAGATATAATTTGAGTATCTTCTTGATATTTTCTATTCTATATTTATATAATTGACCTTCTACTTTCCCACTATTTTGTATGTACTCTTAATATTTGAATGTTTTAATAAAATATAACACATTCAAAAGTGCGTTACAAAAATGAAAGACATTAAGAAAAAGGCATTTTAAACAGTCATTAAAAAGCAACACAATCTTCCTGCATTGCAATTATTCTAAAGGTGTAATAACGTGCTTTAACCAGTAGGTGGTTTGGGTCAAGTTTACAGTGTTAACAAAATAAAATATACTGCTGTTTCCGGTTTAGTTTACGACGAATATTATTTTGTTATTGTTTTGATATTTGTAACACAAAAGCGATGGAAAAAACCCATAGCAACCAAAAAAAGATGGTCTTAACATGACCCAGTCGTCTAGTAGTTAATAAAAAACAATAATATCAAAACAAAATATTACTACTAACTTTATTGTGAAATTAAAACAGAACGGTAAAAGAATAGTTTCCGGTGTATTCTGATGCCCGATCTCTGTAGATAAATAAAGAACTAAGACAGATGTGTAATATTTAATGCAGCCAAACCATTTATTACAATGCATTCATGTGATGACTATCAAAGAGTAAAGCAAGCACTGCTGAATAAAGTATGATTTTCTCTTTTACGAAACGTTTTTTTTATATGGAATGCAGTTGGAGGTCAACCAATCAAAGAACTTGAGGACTGATCACGGGGTTCATGGTGTAGTCCCAAACGATAGCTGAGGATTCTGGGTAGTGTAGTGTCTTCTGCCGTCCAAAAACTCCGAAAAAATATTTGTTTCTCCGAATCGAAGGGGGAAAATACAAAAGCATTGCACACAATTCAAACCAATCAATGTTGTGTAATTAACAAGGACAATTTGGTGTTTTTTAGTCGATGAGTAGTGCAGATATCACTGTAAAATCAATCGACAGTAAGGAGAATAGGCTACTTACTTCCGGGTGTAAAATTCTCCATTATCCAATGGGAATGGACGCTCGTAATACAAGACATGATCATTATCTTTTAAATAACGTTAACTAAAGGGAACAATCTATTTGACACAGCTGAAGCTCTGGCCTTCCTTAAAAACAAACTAATTTAATAAAATTAACAGTTGCATTACACACAATGCACGTTGTAGAAATGCGTGTGTGCACCACGACAAAGGAGCCTCATTCACTTTACATTGGGGTTGTTTGCGTGGTGCCGACACGCAAATGTAACAAAGTTCGTGACTCCACCACGCATTGTGGTGTTAAGGAGTCGTGGTGGAGTCATGCATTCTGGTGAGATCAGGTTGTATCTGCACTACTCATCGACTAAAAAAGACCATATTATCCTTGTTAATTACACAACATTGATTGGTTTAAATTGTGTGCAATGCTTTTGTATTTCCCCTTCGATTCGGAGAAACAAATCTTTTTTCGGAGTAAAGGATGGCAGAAGACACTACACTACCCAGAATCCCCAGCTATCGTTTGGACTACACCATGTGCTCTGTTCGACAAACCCCGTGATAGTCCTCAAGCTCTGTGATTGTAGAGTGTGCTCCGAGGGTTATCGAGCCTCGAACAGCACTTGAAATGGGATGGAACCACGGCAGACTGTTCAAAACTGGATTTGAACGGGTCCACCGCGTCCCCCCCTCCCCCACCCCGTCCCCAGAACTACACATGCTGCCTATTCTGTTTCGCAACATGTTCTCTATGGCACGTCTCTACTGGGAGTTGTAGTTTTAAAAGACGTTTTCGTATTTCCCATAATAAGAAGTTACCAGTATTAAACTGTGTATATCCCTGGAGGTTTAGGGGATAGGAAACACTCACATTTAATATATAATTAATAAATGGGTGAAAATTGCTCGTGCCCATAATGGGCAGCATTAATATATATACACACATGCCAGCTAAGGTCAGAAGAGCTTTATTTAACAGTTGGTCTTATGTGTGTGACCCCTCCTCTTGTTCATTGATAACATTACATTACATTACATTAAATTAATTGATAAGCCTGAAACATGCACTTGTCAAGGTTCAGAGGCAAATTTTGCAAATATGGCATAGCAAACGATCAGCTTAAGATAAGATGTACTTTATTGATCCCAAGTTGGAACATTTGCGTTACATCAGCATGTGTAACAGTTGTAATGCAGTTGTGTTTATTTGTAAATCATTTAGTATAATCGCACAAATTCTGTGTTTTATATTTAACAATTCTGTGTTCTTTATTTATTGATTGCTCAATACCTGACAAGGCCGGAGATGAAATATCTGCATACATCTTATAAGAGTATAATACATTATGTATAATATCAGTTAAAATAAGTGCTTCAACATAGTTAACATTGCTGGAGGTATGCATACATATTGATAGATGTCTTGTAATGCACTGTTGAGGAACCTGCGACCCAAGTTTTTCATTCAGTGCAGAACTACACCATAGTTGTGTGGGCCTATATGATATGTCAATAAACCTTAAAATCATGAAATCTTGAAAGGGATGTGCAAAATAGTCATTATATACAGTCTTTAATTAACTATTAGTAGAGAATAACGAGTAATGAATATACTTTATAAGGATCCTATTAATATCTAATAATAAAAATAATGAAATGCAATAACATGCTTTAACCACCAGGTGTCCCTTTATATCAGCTGTGCACCTTTATGGTGTAAATACAGCCTATCTACCAATTGGATCAAATATAAAAGTCAGCCGAATTAGTGTTGATACTGCAAGGAGACGTATTGTGTGAAAAGAAATGTAAGATGTTGTTTAATGGCTGATATATTTATGATCCACGTCACGTTTTCAGTTCCTCATGTTTGTCTAGAGCTCTTCTCATCAGGGCTCTATAAATACAGAACTACGGCAGATATGTAATATTTAATGCAGCCGAACCGTGTATTACAATGCCGGTATGTGATGACTTTCAAAGAGAAAAGCAAGTACACTCGGAATAAGGTATTATTTTATTTTTTTAAAATGTTTTCTGTCTGTTTCCGGTATTTGTTAATGACAATGTGCTCTGAGATGTGAGACAGGAATTGCACAGGGGAAAATAACGTATCTTTAGATGCGGATTGTGTTAAACTAATATGTTTAGGCTGTGGACCAACACTATACATTGACGGGGAAGGGGGTAGCAATAAAGATAACACCATTAAACAGTTACACAACATAACAGAAATAATATCGATAGCAGCGTCCCTAGCAACCACCTTGGTAACAATGAAAACGTCGCGATTTCCTGAAGTAATCTTCGTAATAACTAGCAAACTAAAGATCATGTACATCCACTGCACACATAATCTGAAATAACAACTCATATTTCTCGCATCAAATGACATCAAAACGCATTTTAATGGCCAAACTAACTTTAAAATAGGCATTTTCCACCGAGAATAAAACGAAGTTCGGCAATGTTTTCTTTTTCTGCAGGGAGAAATGTGAAGATCATGTGACATAGACGCCAGCCATCGGAATGAATGGTGAAAAAAACGGGGTTTGTCAAACAGAGCACATGGTGTAGTCCAAACGATAGCTGGGGATTCTGGGTAGTGTAGTGTCTTCTGCCATCCTTTACTCAGAAAAAATATTTGTTTCTCCGAATCGAAGGGGAAAAATACAAAAGCATTGCACACAATTTAAACCAATCAATGTTGTGTAATTAACAAGGATAATCTGGTGTTTTTTAGTCAATGAGTAGTGCAGATATCACTGTACAATCAATCGACAGGAAGGGGAATACTTACTTCCGGGTGTACAATTCTCCGTTATCCAATGGGAATGGACGCTCACATTGCCTTTAAGGGCAGCCGACACAAACGAATGCCGTGCTTCCATGAACATCAAATCCCGACGCAGATGGGAATACATTGCAATCAGTTGAAAGCTATTTGCGTCCCTTTATGACGCTGAAGGAGCCTAGGAGCGTCACAATTGGACGCCACGGACACTGACCAAACGTCGCTATTGGACCTTAGGGAGTGAGAGTGTGTTGGCTGTGACGTAAAGTTACTCCGTTCTCTGCTTGTAATTATGCCGTTACAAGCTTCAAAGTTGTATTTATCATCTGAATTTGCCGAAACAAGTTTAATATTCTGAAAGCTAAGACTTTGTTTAATTGAAATCAGATTTTAAAAAACTGTAACGGACCCTGCCGTGTTATCTGATATACTATACGCCTTACATTCATAATTTCAGCGGGAGGGAGGGTTAGCGACGCTGTGGAAGAGCAGAGTGGCACGTGAGAGGCGAGCTGTCATCTTCCCTTTACAAGCTTAAAAAATGCCTATAGCTAATGAGATTGAATATAACAATAAAAAATAACAAAATATACACAGCTAGATCAGATCGCGTTTTAGATGTGACTTTCGAGTAGAGGGAATTATTGAAACGAGATTTGTACACGGCATCCGCCGCTGCGAAAATGTGGGGCAGGCCTGAAAAGTGGGCGGCCCCCCCCCTTGCGTAGAAGTACTCAGATCTGCTTCTAAATAAAAGTAGAAGTACTCAGATCTGCTTCTAAATAAAAGTAGAAGTACTCAGATCTGCTTCTAAATAAAAGTAGAAATACTCAGATCTACTTCTAAGTAAAAGTAGGCCTACTCAGATCCTGTACTTGAGTAAAAGTAGAAGTACTCAAATATTGTACTTGAGTAATAATAATAATAACTTTATTTATATAGCACCTTTCATATAGGGGATTTCAGTTCAAAGTGCTTTACATCAGTAAAAAATAAGACATAAAATCAGTGTAAAACAAGCAGCAAGAGCAAAGCATAAAATGGGATAAAATAATTAAAAATAAAAACATGCGGAATAGAACATAGAGAAATAGTGCAATGTCAATCACAGAGAATAGTGCAGTATAATAGTGTAAAGTCAGTCAAATGCTTTGGTAAAGAGATCGGTTTTAAGCTGCCTTTTAAAAATGCCCAACGTATTGGCTTCCCTAATATTGTTGGGTAACGTGTACCACAGTTTTGGGGCGTAGTTTACAAAGGCTGCATCACCGATCTTCTTATGATTCTTTCTGGTGACCTCTAATAGACCTGCATCTGATGATCGCAGTGTTCTGGCGGGTGTGTGTAGTTCATTAGAGAGTGAGCAATGTAGCTGGGTCCTCGTCCATTTAGAGCTTTGTATGTGAGGTGAAGCACCTTCAAATCAATTCTAGAAGTTACAGGAAGCCAGTGTAGAGTAGCTAAGACAGGACTAATGTGTTCCCTCATTTTGGTATTCGTCAGTAGTCTAGCTGCAGAGTTTTGAATGAGCTGGAGTCTAGCTTTCTTGGGGAGACCAGTGAATAGTGCATTGCAGTAGTCTAGATATAAAAGCATGAATTAGCTTCTCTGCATCATGTGATTTATTAATGGTCTTACCTTCGCTATGTTTCTGAGATGAAAGAAAGCTATTTTGTTTCACTTTGTTTAAATGGGCGTTGAAGTTCAAATCTGAGTCCAGGATGACACCGAGACTTGTCACCTCCGGTTTAATCAAAGTGGTTAAACTTCCTAGATTATTTGTTAGCATCTCTCTTTTTGATTTGGGGCCGACAAGTAGGACTTCAGTTTTGTCCTCATTCAATTTAAGAAAGTTATCGTTCATCCATTTGTTTATTTCTGTCAGGCAGTTGGTAATGGAGTTTATGGCTGTCACATCATTTGGTTCAGCGGATATGTACAATTGTGTATCATCCGCATGGCTGTGGAAATCTATACCATGCTCTCTGATGATGTCGCCGAGCGGTAACACATAGAGAGAAAAGAGTAATGGGCCTAAGCAGCTCCCTTGTGGAACCCCGTAGCGGCTCTCATGTTTCTCTGATGTATGGCCTCCTGGACTAATATAGAAAATCCTTCCTCTGATATATGTTTTGATCCAGTTCAACACGCAGCCAGAGAAACCAATAAGCTTTTCAAGTCGATTGATTAGGATGTTGTGATGAATAGTATCAAAAGCTGCACTGAGATCTAATAGGATAAGGATGGAGATTTTATTTGCATCAGAGTTGAGTCTGAGGTCACTAATTACCTGTGAGTGCAGTTTCCGTACTGTGGTATCTTCTGAAACCTGACTGAAACACTTCTAACATGTTGTTTTCTTTAAGATAGGAATTGATTTGGACTGAGACAATTCTTTCCAATATTTGACTGATAAAAGGTAGATTTGATATTGCTCTGTGGTTTGCTACTGTGTTGTTATCCAGTTTAGGTTTCTTTAATAGAGGCTTTACAACAGCTGTTTAAAGGCATCAGGGAAGACGTACAGGACTGGAGATGCTATCAAACACTCGCTTAAAGAATGTTGTGGGGATGGGATCAATGTCTGAGGTTGTGGAGTTTGCTTCTGAAACAGTTTTACACAGTTCGCTTAGTGTGATGCATGTGAAGTTACTCATGGTTACATTACATACTCTACTGAGATCGGGTTCATCTCCACCTCCACTAGTATTGATACTAGCTCTGATTGAAGTTATTTTGTTCTCAAAAACAGAGCAAATTTCTCACAGCTAGCTGTTGAGAAGGGTGGGGGTGCAGAGACAGGGTTTAGCAGCTGATCGATAGTGGAGAAAAGGACTCTGTGCTAATATTGGAAACAGAATCTTTCCTTGCTCGTCGGATGGTTCTGTTAAAGGCAGTTAAAGCATCTTTGTAGATTTCAGAGCAGATAGTGGATTTTGTTTTCCTCCATTTTCTCTCTGCTGCACGACATTTCCTTTTTTCTTCCTTGACAACATTATAGTTCAACCAGGGGGAGGCTTTGCTTGTCGATTTCTTTTTAGATTTTAGTGGGGCGACAGAATTTAATACAGATGATAGAGCATCATTGAGATGTTCTACCATTTCATTCAGAGAGCTGTCATGACTGTGTGGTTCATAGAGTCTGATGAAATCGGTGAAATTTGATACAGCTTTGTCGTTAAGGAGCCTTTTTTGAACCATGACTTATTTTTTAATTTTAGTCAGGGTCATTTCAGCATCAAAGAATATACAGTGATGGTCGGAGAGGTAGCTCAGTTATTGAGATATTATTGATGTTTAGTCCAGTTGTTATCACTAAGTCTAATGTGTTACCATGTTGGTGAGTTGCATTCATTATATGCTGTGTTAGATCAAAGCTATCTAGTAGATTTGCAAGCTCTATAGCTTTGGAGTCCGCTTTTTTATTGATATGAATATTCAGATCTCCGTTTAGGATCACCTTATCGTAACTGGTAACACAGTGAGATCAGCTCAGAGGACTCTTGTATACATGAGTGAGTGTCGAGGTGGACGGTATATTGTGACAATTATGGTTGATTCAGTTTTTACTTCAATGGCTAGATATTCCATCGACATGAACTCACCTAGTTCTGTTATTCTGAACAAACATGTTGAGGAGAAACTGGCTGCAACCCCTCCTCCTCTTCGGTTCTTTCTGGGCAGCTGATAAAAGCTATAGTTTGGTGGACAGGTCTCTCTCATTATTGATGTAGCTGTGTCGTTATTAAGCCATGTCTCCACTAAGCAGATGCAATCTAAGTTATTTTCTTTAATCAGGTCAGTAGTTATACAAATGCCAATTTCATCACATTAGTATGCATGGAATGTGACAGGTCGCCCCGCCCCTTTCGACAATTTTGACCGGAAGTCCCGCCCCTTTCGACCGGAAGTCCCGCCCTACTTTACCGGAAGTCCCACCTCTTTTAACCGGAAGTCCCGCCCCGTTCGACCGGAAGTCCCGCCCCGTTTGACCGGATGTCCCGCCCCCACGTCCGGCGGATGTCCCGCCCCGCTTCCGGTTTACAAAATAAAATATAAATTAAATTAAAATTAAAAAAATGAGAAAAATAAAATGCCGTTGTTTCAATCAATTAGTATGCATAGGATATATGTCCCGCCTCCTAACCACTTCCTGTGCCCCTAATCCTGTATACAGTATTGAATGTAACTTACAAATACTTGCAAATAACATGAAATTAATCAAAGTAAAGCATCTAAAAAAACATATATTTTAAAAAAGTATGTACCGCCTCCTAACCACTTCCTGTGCCCCTAATCCTGTATACAGTATTGAATGTAACTTACAAATACTTGCAAATAACATGAAATTAATCAAAGTAAAGCATCTAAAAAACCCATATATTTAAAAAAAGTCAGCCTCTCTGTTTTTGCGAACATTCCGAGACAAGTCAGGACATGAAGGGAGAGAGCATATGGTGGTCGAGGGGAGGAACACACACACACACACACACACACACACACACACACACACACACACACACACACACACACACACACACACACACACACACACACACACACACACACACACACACACACACACACACACACACACACACACACACACACACACACACACACACACACACACACACACACACACACACACACACACACACACACACACACACACACACACACACACACACTTTCCTCACCCCTCACCCCTCTCCCGTTAGAGGTTGGTTAAATAAAAAGCCAGCGTCTTTTGGTCACTCTTCAATATTTTTCAAGTCGAGAGAAAATGGCCAAGAGACGTCTTGATATGAGTTTAATCAGCGAGACACCGGTGACAAACTTACAGCCATCCGTTGGGTGCTCCAATCAAGAGAAAGTCGTAATATTGTTTATTAGTGATACCTGAGGATATTCTCTTTTTTATTTGTAGCGACTGTGAACTAATGTGTAATTACTTTTACTAACTATAAGAAAAGTCTCTCTGAAGAGGGGAAATAATAAAACAATTTTAAAAACATGATCTTTGTCTTTTTATAATTACTTTACACCACTATAAGGAAAACCAATATTAAGTTTGTGTGAGGTTGTACTAGGGATAATACCCATAAAGAATGTGTGTTTCTGCTCCATTTCACTCCATGAAGCCTCCAGCTTGTACAAGGGCTCCGCCTCCACTCAACATAACATGTCCCGCCCTCCTCACCAGATCATTTAAAAGTAAGGGGATGGAAATAGATGAAAATAAATACGCTCAAACTAAATAACAGGCCAGTCATTTCCAATCACCAAGGCACTTTTCAAAAAAGAAAGATGGCCAAGAGAAGCATAGATATGGGTTTAATCAGCGAGACGCCTGTGACAACGTACAGCCATCAGTCCGGAGCGCCAATCAACAAACGAATGCAATATCTGTGCCGGATTCAGACGCCTCCAGCCGAAGAACTTCATGAAGAATGGATTCTGAAAAATGGCGATGTTTGGGGTTATGTATTCAACTATATGGCGAATGAACTGCATTTCTACAATCTGAAGAATGGAGAAACGTATGGACCCCGCAGTGTTAAAGCGACACTGACCTCAACAGATTGGGCTGTGTTAACTCTGGTGTCTTCCAGAGATCTCCACGCAACCACGGTACCAGAAGAAGTAGTGCATCAAGAAACCATAGTGGAACCATCGGTGTACAAGATATTTGCAAAGAAAAGCAAAGAAACACAGACAGCATGCGAGATCAAAGAAGAGATTTCACCGCCGCCCCTCAATGTCAAAAAGCAACATGAAAAGTAGAAGAAAAATTAAAAGCAAACGCAGAATGCGAATGAAAAGAAAAGGGACCATAGGACGGAAAACTAAAAAGACAAAAACAAGGACGGTGAAAAGAAAAATAAACAAAGTGAAGAAATGTAAACTAGAGGATGGTGTTGTAGAGCCATTACCGGATCATAATAATCTTATAGATCATCTCCCGCTAACCGACTGCTGCGAATGTGTTGAACAAATACCAAAAGCAATGGCAGAACTTTGCTTCAGTATAATGAGAGAAAAAGCGCGATACTGTGGAATTGCCCAAATTGGCGACAGTGCCAGAATATGTATTAAAAGACTGTTGGAGGATCTCTATTCTAGTGTCGGTTGTCATTACAGCGAAGGATACGCCAAAACGTGTGACGACATAGACAAAGCTTTTGAAGACAATTATATGGTACCTGTCCTTACAGCTAAACAAATCCTACGCCAGGTATTCAACACACCATAAGAAGCACAAGAAGTCCCAGAAAGGATTACATTCAGAGCTAATAATGGAGAAACCGAAGAAGAAGCAAAGCAGATTATAATCGTTGCGGGTGAAAGGATAGAGAATTTGCATGTGATGTTAATGCATTTATCTGATATAAAAAATGCATTCGTATACTTCCAAGAGACCCCTAAACATCTACTTGGGCTGTTTGAATTGAACGACAAACCGATCACTGTAAATGAAACGCGGAGAGAAGCAGCAGTGCAAATCGTTAAGTCTATTACCTTGTATGCACTACGACATTAACTTGGTAAAATGTAATATGTTTTCTATGAAAATGTGTTGAATGTTGTGTTTTTTCAATTAAACAACCATTACAAAATGAAAATGTGTTTTATTTTTTTTTTGCTTTCATATATAGTAATAGTAATTGTAAATGAAACATTTATAGTGTATCATGTGCTTTCATTGTATGCTCTGTTTTTTGACCATTGCTTTTGGTATTTGTTCAACACCATTCGCAGCAGTCGGTTAGCGGGGAGATGATCTATAAGATTATTATGATCCGGTAATGGCTCCTAAACACCATCCTCTAGTTTTAAATTTCTTCACTTTTGTTTATTTTTCTTTTCACCTTCCTTCTTTTTGTCTTTTTAGTTTTTCCGTCCTATGGTCCCTTTTCTTTTCATTCGCATTCTGCGTTTGCTTTTTAATTTTTCTTCTCCTTTTCATGTTGCTTTTTCTTTTCTTCGGTTTCTTTTTCTTTACTTTTTCTATTCTTTTCTGCTAATTGTCGTTTACGATCTTGGCGAGTGGTATGAGATATACTGTTTCTATAAAGGTTATCTATAATACCATATTTTAAAGAAAGATATTCTTCATATGTCATGTTATCATGGTCCTCCTTTGTCCTAAAGACCTTACATGGATATGATATAGAGGAGAGCTCTTCTTCGGGAACATCCTCTCCCCTACTTTGTAGCATCCAGTCATTAAGCCCATATCCATTATCCTGGTGATAATAAGGGCAGGCTACATCAGACTTGGTTTTTCTCAGATCCATGGCTAGTTTTTAACGGTCGTCCTTAGTTTTATATGATTTGCTGAGTGGGTGGGACATATTGCGTTGAGTGGGAGGCTTCATCTGTAGAAAGTATTTTGTGTAAATTCTCTGAGAAAGTTACCGAAAGATACATTTTTGTTTTTAAAAAAGCTGAAAAGTAGATAATGAAGTGTGCTTTGTGTGTACAGACACACAGAAAACATTGAAAAACACAACAAGAAGGACTGTAATACACATGTATCAGACACGCTCCCCTTGCTATAATGATGACAACAGTTTTTAGATGTAAAAAACCACTTTTTTTTATTTTTTCACACACAAAATCAATAGTTTA
>NW_027262769.1:0-23254 GCF_902827115.2 Pseudochaenichthys georgianus | reverse complement strand
CTCATTTACTCATATGTATTTGTTATGTTCTTCCTCAGGCGGTTGCTGCCGGATCGGCCCTGATGAGATCGCAGAGTTACGACGGGAGTTGAAGGGAAGCAGCGCGACCGCAGAGTGACTGTAACGACAGGAAGACGTCCGAAACTTTGATAAATAAACAAGTGTATAAATCACAGACATCGATCACACACCAGCCTTTCTGATTTCCCTTGTTCAGGCTTTACAGGGAAAATATGAACAATGTTATATTCCCAATTTCTAAAATAAAATGTCACGTATTTACCTGTTACGACCCCCTCGTCTCTGCCTTTGTGTTCTGCCTGCTGGCTCTCGTTTGTGTTGCAGGTGATCAACCTGATGAGCCTCACCTGGGGGGTATACTACGAAGCAGGATTTTCGCTTAGCCGGCTAAATTCAGGGAAAACTCCGGCTTTCCGGTCCTACGAAGCTGGTTCTCTTTTTGGGAGTGGCAACAGGACGGTCCTGTATATAAGGTCTCTGAAATGGCTATATACAGGATATATGACAAGATAAGGTATCAAAGGTGTTCCAGTTTGAAACCAGAGGGTGACCTTCACCAATTTTAGAAATGAAACCTGACATTTCATGGGATTTTCACGTCTTTATCGGCAGAAAAATCGAGTCGCTTTTTATGTAGTCTACAGAAATATGGATATAATTGGTGTACAATTAACGTCGGCAAAAATCACCGACTGTGTGAACGTGAACATGAATAGAATATCACCTCCATCTTCAGAGCAATCTGACTATTATAACATTAGCGTTAAGAAAGCTTACTTAAATATCTGCCACGACATAAGTAACCGGATCAGAGTACATTAAGTACAGTCCGCGGCATATCACTTCATAATGTATCATATATCTCCTGATCTGAGTCAGCTGAGCCGTATCTGGCCGTGCAACACTCACGTGTATATCAGTATGTAGTGTCTCTACTTTAAAGAGTCCTCTCCTGCTGATGTTCAGGTGTATATCAGTATGTAGTGTCTCTACTTTAAAGAGTCCTCTCCTGCTGATGTTCAGGTGTATATCAGTATGTAGTGTCTCTACTTTAAAGAGTCCTCTCCTGCTGATGTTCAGGTGTATATCAGTATGTAGTGTCTCTACTTTAAAGAGTCCTCTCCTGCTGATGTTCAGGTGTATATCAGTATGTAGTGTCTCTACTTTAAAGAGTCCTCTCCTGCTGATGTTCAGGTGTATATCAGTATGTAGTGTCTCTACTTTAAAGAGTCCTCTCCTGCTGATGTTCAGGTGTATATCAGTATGTAGTGTCTCTACTTTAAAGAGTCCTCTCCTGCTGATGTTCAGGTGTATATCAGTATGTAGTGTCTCTACTTTAAAGAGTCCTCTCCTGCTGATGTTCAGGTGTATATCAGTATGTAGTGTCTCTACTTTAAAGAGTCCTCTCCTGCTGATGTTCAGGTGTATATCAGTATGTAGTGTCTCTACTTTAAAGAGTCCTCTCCTGCTGAGGTTCAGGTGTATATCAGTATGTAGTGTCTCTACTTTAAAGAGTCCCTCTCCTGCTGATGTTCAGATGTATATCAGTATGTAGTGTCTCTACTTTAAAGAGTCCTCTCCTGCTGATGTTCAGGTGTATATCAGTATGTAGTGTCTCTACTTTAAAGAGTCCTCTCCAGCTGATGTTCAGGTGTATATCAGTATGTAGTGTCTCTACTTTAAAGAGTCCTCTCCTGCTGATGTTCAGGTGTATATCAGTATGTAGTGTCTCTACTTTAAAGAGTTCTCTCCTGCTGATGTTCAGGTGTATATCAGTATGTAGTGTCTCTACTTTAAAGAGTCCCTCTCCCGCTGTTGTTCAGATGTATATCAGTATGTAGTGTCTCTACTTTAAAGAGTCCTCTCCTGCTGATGTTCAGGTGTATATCAGTATGTAGTGTCTCTACTTTAAAGAGTCCTCTCCTGCTGATGTTCAGGTGTATATCAGTATGTAGTGTCTCTACTTTAAAGAGTCCTCTCCTGCTGAAGTTCAGGTGTATATCAGTATGTAGTGTCTCTACTTTAAAGAGTCCTCTCCTGCGGATGTTCAGGTGTATATCAGTATGTAGTGTCTCTACTTTAAAGAGTGCTCTCCATGCTGATGTTCAGGTGTATATCAGTATGTAGTGTCTCTACTTTAAAGAGTTCTCTCCTGCTGATGTTCAGGTGTATATCAGTATGTAGTGTCTCTACTTTAAAGAGTCCTCTCCTGCTGATGTTCAGGTGTATATCAGTATGTAGTGTCTCTACATGTCTGCATGCTTTAATGTTCAGAAAGCTCTTTATTTTTCTCATACTGCCTCTTTTCACCCTCTGTCTCAAACCAAAGCCCATTCTGCTCTGAACACTTTCATGATCAATCATTATAAAACATATCATATATATTATTCTGAAATGGACCAATCTGCACAACGACTACTTTTACTGTCTTTCACTATATTACATTGTACTATATTTTGACGAGAATACTTTTCTACTTTCACTTGAGGGACATTTTGAATGCAGGACTTTTACTTTAACAGAGTATTCCTACACTCTGGTACTGGTACTGGTCTGAGTACTTCTACTTTTACTCAAGTACAACATCTGAGTACTTCTACTTTTACTCAAGTACAACATCTGAGTACTTCTACTTTTACTCAAGTACAAGACCTGAGTACTTCTATTTTTACTTAAGTACAAGACCTGAGTACTTCTACTTTTACTTAAGTACAAGATCTGAGTACTTCTACTTTGACTTAAGTACAAGAGATCTGAGTACTTCTCCAACGTCTATTTAAAGTTAAATGTAGTATGTGATTGTAAACAGTATTTAGAATTACATTTAAGGTAACGATAAAACGTTACAAATTCAGCCAGGCAGTCAACGCCAATCGTGTTAGTTGCCACCAATTATTATAGTTGTAAATGTTGTTTTTACTTTTAATTAGTTATTTAGTTATTAGTCATTGTAACGAGTCTAACGGTTGGTAAAGCTAACTGCTATGCTAACTGATAGCCTGTGTTTGCTATGCTTCCGTTAGCAAACACTTTTCGGTTTTGTCCGTTGAAGCGTTTCATATCCAACCCGTGCTGAAGCTGAATGTCATCGGGTAGTGTGTTTACACAATGAGGACTGAACGGAGGGTTTTTAACTCACCATTTCTGCCCAATTCACAACGTTTATTCATAAAGTCCCGATGCTGTGTTCAGCTAGAAGACATTAGCCATCGTGCTGTGTCCCGTTGCTATAGAAACTGTGGACAAGGTGCGTTCAGGGGCGATAACTGACAACTGAAGAAACATCGGAATCTACCAACTGTAATAGAATAAAATGGTCCAAAGAGAAAATCAAAAAATAGCCTATGTATTTTATTATGATTATATATTATTATATTATTTCATTTCATTTCAAACCTTTATTTAACCAGATTGGTCCCATTGAGATCATTTTTCAAGGGAGACCTGCAGCATATAGGTTCCACATGAAACATAAATCAATTTAGGACATTATACATTATATTTACAGGATACATAGTTATAGACATTTACAAGTGCCCATTGTATCAGCAAGCATTTCATTTAGCCTAGCTTTAAAAACATGCAGAGGAATGAGATTGCTCAGTTTCAATTCTTGCTGAAGATTATGTTTTATTATAAGTACTGTACTTAAGTATATGTTTGAGTTATTTGTACTTTACTTGAGTATCTAAGATGTCAATAACAACATACTGTATATTGTATATTCATATTAATTTTGTCGACAATGTCTGTATTATACTGGATATTTGTATACCTGATATAGGCTATATTCAATGTATATACTGCTGTTATTAATGCGTATACCTCCTTATATTGTTCATAGTGTAAATGCCTCAGTTTGTTTATATCTGTCACGTATATATATATTATACTTGAATAACTTTCTCCTCTTTTTGCAGACTTTTCTCTGACCTCTGCAAGTCTCACATAAAGTGTATAAAGTGGTAATATTAGATCATAATTAAATATTTTAAGAGCTCTGCTGCCATCTTCTGGACTACCGGCTGAATGTAAAATGAGAGGAATGTATCATCAACACCTGGGATATAATTTGTACATTTCCCAATTGTTTTGTGCATAATGCATTTAAATCTAAATACATAATGATAAATAATACATTTAGAAAATCAAATCGAGAACATTATCATAAAAAATATTTAAAATACAAATTCAAAACATAAAAACAGAGAGATTTAGGCTAGTTTTGTTTATGTGGATCTGTGGTAATGTAAGTGTTCAAATGTTACATATGTTTAACAGTATACATCAATTAAAGATACAAATCCATTGAGCCAATGCATTATTCACATTATAGATCAGGAATTCACAAAATCGGCAATTTCTTTCTGTGTTCTTTCTCATTTTTGACAGTAGATGCTTTTGCCTTGATTTCAAAAAACAACACGGGGCTTCCGTAGAAACAACACGGCAGCGTTGTTCGGGGGCGGGGCTTAGCGAGCGAACGTTCAAACCACAGACTGTATATATACAAACATTGATCTGATGACCTCATGATTACGTCAGAGCTTTGATCCGATGACATCATTTGAAATGACGCATCAAAGCACCCTGAAACCTGCAAAGGGACCTCAGTATCACATCTGGTCACCCTTTGAGAGGCTTACAGAGAGTGCAGTGCGTTCAAAGACAGACAGATATTTCACCAAAAGGATAGGATAACTTACCAAAGAACTCATTCAGAGCATAGTAATTATTAGAAAATAATTATTACTACAGAGCAGAATTACTTAAAAAGATAGTAATTAATACAAAATAATTAGTATTACCAAGTAGTTAAAATTCAATCTAAAAGTACTATGTCTCAGTCAGCTATCCCACAGGAAGAGAACATGGCAGCAATCAGTCGAGATGACATCCGCCCAGTGATTCTGAAGTTCTTCAGCAGGCTGCCAGTGGATAAGTGGGAATCCCTGAACAAAAACACATCTGATGATGGCATCAAAATTTATGTGGCAGAGTTTATTTTGGACCTAGTAGATGTACTGACAAAATCCCTACTAGTAGCCTTGAAGAACAAGAATTTCATCATTTCTGAGGAGGTTGTCTGGTCCATTCTGGGCAACACACTCCCTCAGACTATCGCTGATTTTCTGGACATTAAGGACATGGTTGAGTGTGTCAGCGCCACACGTTTAACCAGGCTGCTGGTGAAAGAAGCTGTAACCAGCGTCAAGTCAGCAGTCAACTGCAATTCCCAGGCTGAGGGTATTATGGAAAGCGAACACGTCACTTCTCACTACAGACTTAATGTCATGGTTGGTCACGCCATCCATATGTTGAGAACTATTGGGGCTAAGATGAAGGGCTTGTTTCGATTTAGATTACGCAAAGACAAGAGGGCTATGGAGGCCTCCACTGATGGACAAAAAGGGGATGACGTCAACGAAGAAAAGAGCCACGAGTCCTCAGGCCCCTCTAAGACCTCAGTGACAGGGTCTACCCTCTCAAAAACCTCAGAGGTCAACTATACCCTCTTTCAAACCTCAGAGACAGGGTCCGGGTCTACCCTCTCAAAAACCGCAGAGGTCTACTATAGCCTCGTTCACGCCTCAGAGACAGGGTCCGGGTCTACCCTCTCAAAAACCTCAGTAGCTCGCCCCTATCAAACCTCAGAGACCAAATCTGCACTCTCTAATAGCTCAGGGTCCGTACCTCTATTCGCTAAAACCGCCTCAAGCGGACTAGAAGACAGCATTGGAAGCGATACATCCAGAATGGTCGAGGATATCATTACAAAAGAGTTTTTCAAAATCACAGAGCCCCTAATGGATACTATGACCAAAGGTGAGAGCGATCTTCTTAGAGCCGACACGGCCGTGGAGATTGCTGAACTCACTCGACTCATCGTGAGGGAGTGTCTGGGAGCAAAGAGCAATTCAACGCTTACCACTGAAGAAGTAGAAGCCGAGATCAAGCTGGGCGAGACAAATAAATGTGGAAAGATCAAAGCCTTTTTAACCAGACGTGTTGCCAAACTGACCATCCATCGAATGCTGTCAGGGCTGAAGAAAACCTTTTGCCCTGGAGCAAGAGCTAGCAGCCTGACTTCAATGAGGGATTTCGATAACGATATTGAAGAGTTGCTCATGGAGGAGGGCGATGGAGACCAGGATTGGAACGAAGTGTGTGTTAATCAGAGAATGAAATACATTTCCCTCGGCAGGGACCATGTGTTCGAAATGGATCTCAAAGAACTCCTCTACGCTCACACCACGAGAGAGATGTCGAATCCTGAGTCTACCCCAGGAGTTACGGAAACATTAGAGGCCCCGCCCCCAGAGGCTGTGAAATCTGCGATAACGAGGCAAGTGCGTCGCTTCTTAGGAGTGTTCGGGTGGTTTGTGAACAACGAGGCCGTCACACAAACCGAAAGGATGATATCGGCTTTCGAGGAGATTGAGGTGCGACCGATAATCACAGAAGAAGCCCCAGTGTCAGTGTCCTTGAAAGCCAAAATGAATGTCAAGGTTCTGGTTCAGAAACTGATCACACGGCTTTTCAAGAACGCAAAGGTGAACCACGACGTTGGAAACTCAGTCGGCATCGTCGAGAGCTTGTTGGAGAAAGTGTGGGCCAAAGTCGAGGGGGAAAGCTTCACGGTAACCCCGGACACATTCCAGACCCTCGACAAGGCGGTTTACAAGGACCTGGTCAGGATCTGGGGCTCCGCAGAGTCCGTGCTCGTGATGTTCAACATGGCAGGGTCGTCGGATGAAAATTGCGTGGCGTCCATTATCAAAGCTCGCCTGATGCGTCAACCAAAGAAGAGACGGGCCGTCTGCAAATTCTTCCACTCCGTAGGCAAGGCCATCAGCAAGCCTTTCAGACGCAGCTCTGAGCCCGTGTGGGTTCTTTAAAGGGGGTTATTGAAATGTGGGGTCTTTAAAGGGGGTTATTGAAATGTGGGGTCTTTAAAGGGGGTTATTGAAATGTGGGGTTTTAAGTTAGGGTGGTAAATATGTGTGGGTGGGTTTATCATTTTGGGATTTACTCGGGGGTCGCTCCGGTGTTTTCCCAAAATATTTGTGTGGGCGGGTTTTAGCATTTTGGGTTTTTTCCGGGTTCACTCCGGTTTTCCCGCTTACCATGCAACGGATTGGACGATTAACATCTCCACCAAAAACTGCATGGTATCGACCTCTTATATTGTTATCAATAAATGTTGAAAAGCATTTTTACTGTTTCTCTGTCTTTAGTTTACGGTTGAATCTGTTAATATGTAACATGCTGAAGGTCTGCTATTTTAAGTTTCACCACAAGATCAAACTTTTGTGTTTTGTTGTGAGAAAAATACTCAGTTACAAAACAAATGAATGTGTTATATGTTATTGTGTCATTTTACAAATATATAGTACATTGGGTAATTGCATTGTCACAGCAGCAGTGTTGTCACGCATTACACATGAGAGAAACTATTTAAAAGAGACAATAAGATACAGATACAATAAAACAAAGAATGTACATGAACAGCATTACAATAGAAAATACATCTAAATAATACACAATATAAAGAAAATACTGAATATATTTAAATGCTCTACAATATACAATTTCACTAGGCAACAGATAGAAATATACAGTGTATTAAATAATTAAAATAACCAATAAATTAGGAAATGGTGCTGTTGTGGAGCACCTAATCACAACAATCGTTGAAATTCCGATTGTCTTTAAACGCACCATTTGACCCGTTTATTTTATTTTTCAAAAATAACAGTCAAAGTCTCGTCGAGTATTTCTTCCTCATAACTGTGTTTTGTGAAGTAGGCATTAGATTAAAATAAACAATTAAGAGGTAGAAGTCTAGGTTATAACTTCAGGGACTCTTAAATAAAGTTGTAATGGGTTCCTCTGCTGGTCTCAGACTTTATATGAGTGATAATAACGGACCTTTAATCCTGGATGGGGGTCTGGCGACTGAACTGGAGGCACAGGGAATCAAATTACAGGTAAAATATAATTAATAATAACAATAATCTTTATCTGATTAACTACTTTTACTAAGGTTTATACTGTATCCGTCAGTTTGTCATTCAAATATTAATTTCTGTGCACCAAGTAGGCTTACATCTTCCTGTTTACTAAAATAAAGTTACCTGATTTATTTAATATCTTGTAATACAAGATAATAATACTCATGGACGCGGGAAGGGGGGGTGCTGAGGGGGCTGCAGCACCCCCATCTGCGAGGCTCCACTAGCACCCGCACCCCCCCTCGCATACAAATCTTTCTGTAAGAGTAAGTATTATCAAATACACTATACAAAATATATAAGGTAGCTATAAAAGTAGTCAACAACGATCAATACAACAAACTATGAATAGCAAAGTGAAAGAAGGCAATTTAAAATAAATATTTCATGGATTTAGGATTATAATCTAAAAGGATGTTAAGGTACAAAGAGATGCCAAAAGGTGTATTTAATGAAGACTGAAACAAAAACAAGAGAAAAGGTGTTGGAAAATGTATAAAATGTCTGTCCATGTGTGTGTGCGCCTCACACAGGGAGACCCTCTGTGGAGCGCCAGGCTTCTGCACACAAACCCCCAGGCCATAAAAGATGCTCATTACAGGTAAATCCATGCACACTATCATATTAACGAGGACACATAATGCTCATTTGCAGGTTCATATCTGCATGTTGTGCCTCCACTGTGACATGTTTACATGCTTTCATGTTCAAAGAATGCTTTTGCAGACCATTTCAAACATAACGTAATAGTACAATACAGCACTCCCTATCAGAGATGGCAAAAGTACACACATCCTTTACTCGAGTACAGATACTCGTGTTTAAAAGTACTCTGGTGAAAGTAGAAGTACTGACTAAACTTCTTTACTCAAGTAAAATTAAAGCGGGCTTTGAAATGTACTTCAGTAAAAAGTGCCCATAGCTAGCAGCTGCTTTAAAGAGTACCTGACCTCCCTTTATATTAATAGAACAATAATGTCATTGTTAGCTAATGAATGTTTCCATGCTGAACAACGGCAACATGACAACGTTTCCATTGGTCCCTCTTCTTTAGAGGAGACCAGGAAGTGATGGATACACGGATCGTGTTCCAACCAATAGGCACGCAGTGACTCTAAAGAATAATGATCACGCACCAACACACATTCAGACTAAAGGAACCAGCTGTTTGGGAAATGAGAGAAGTAGAAAGTACAGGTATTTGAGTTCAACATGAGAGAAGTAGAAAGTACAGGTATTTGAGTTCAACATGTAAGAAGTAGAAAGTACAGGTATTTGAGTTCAACATGTGAGAAGTAGAAAGTACAGGTATTTGAGTTCAACATGTAAGAAGTAGAAAGTACAGGTATTTGAGTTCAACATGTGAGAAGTAGAAAGTACAGGTATTTGAGTTCAACATGTAAGAAGTAGAAAGTACAGGTATTTGGGTTCAACATGTAGAGAAGTAGAAAGTACAGGTATTTGAGTTCAACATGTAAGAAGTAGAAAGTACAGGTATTGTGTTCAACATGTAAGAAGTAGAAAGTACAGGTATTTGAGTTCAACATGTAAGAAGTAGAAAGTACAGGTATTTGAGTTCAACATGTAAGAAGTAGAAAGTACAGGTATTTGTGTTCAACATGTAAGAAGTAGAAAGTACAGGTATTTGGGTTCAACATGTAAGAAGTAGAAAGTACAGGTATTTGAGTTCAACATGTAAGAAGTAGAAAGTACAGGTATTTGAGTTCAACATGTAAGAAGTAGAAAGTACAGGTATTTGTGTTCAACATGTAAGAAGTAGAAAGTACAGGTATTTGTGTTCAACATGTAAGAAGTAGAAAGTACAGGTATTTGGGTTCAACATGTGAGAAGTAGAAAGTACAGGTATTTGAGTTCAACATGTAAGAAGTAGAAAGTACAGGTATTTGAGTTCAACATGTAAGAAGTAGAAAGTACAGGTATTTGTGTTCAACATGTAAGAAGTAGAAAGTACAGGTATTTGTGTTCAACATGTAAGAAGTAGAAAGTACAGGTATTTGAGTTCAACATGTAAGAAGTAGAAAGTACAGGTATTTGAGTTCAACATGTAAGAAGTAGAAAGTACAGGTATTTGAGTTCAACATGTAAGAAGTAGAAAGTACAGGTATTTGGGTTCAACATGAGAGAAGTAGAAAGTACAGGTATTTGTGTTCTACATGTAAGAAGTAGAAAGTACAGGTATTTGAGTTCAACATGTAAGAAGTAGAAAGTACAGGTATTTGAGTTCAACATGTAAGAAGTAGAAAGTACAGGTATTTGTGTTCAACATGTAAGAAGTAGAAAGTACAGGTATTTGAGTTCAACATGTAAGAAGTAGAAAGTACAGGTATTTGAGTTCAACATGTAAGAAGTAGAAAGTACAGGTATTTGAGTTCAACATGTAAGAAGTAGAAAGTACAGGTATTTGTGTTCAACATGTAAGAAGTAGAAAGTACAGGTATTTGAGTTCAACATGTAAGAAGTAGAAAGTACAGGTATTTGAGTTCAACATGTAAGAAGTAGAAAGTACAGGTATTTGAGTTCAACATGTGAGAAGTAGAAAGTACAGGTATTTGAGTTCAACATGTAAGAAGTAGAAAGTACAGGTATTTGAGTTCAACATGTAAGAAGTAGAAAGTACAGGTATTTGAGTTCAACATGTAAGAAGTAGAAAGTACAGGTATTTGAGTTCAACATGTGAGAAGTAGAAAGTACAGGTATTTGAGTTCAACATGTAAGAAGTAGAAAGTAAAAAGTCGTCAGAAAAATAAGTAGTGCAGTAAAGTACTGATACCAGAACAATGTACTTAAGTACAGTAACGAAGTATTTGCACTCCACTACTCCCCACCTCTGCTCCCTATCGACACACCGTTTTTAAACGTGGTGCATCAACAGGTTTCTGCTCAGTGGGGCTGACGTTATCACCACAGCAACGTACCAGGCGAGTGTTTCAGGATTCATGAATCACCTGGACGTGAGTTGTGATCGAGCCAAAGAGCTGATGATGTCCGGAGTTGACCTCGCTAAAGAGACTGTGGAGAGATTTGTTTCTGACACTCATCCAACAGGTAGAAAACTACACTTTAGACACTACAGTTTGGGCTGTATTGCTTATATGTCTATGTTATACACACACACACACACACACACACACACACACACACACACACACACACACACACACACACACACACACACACACACACACACACACACACACACACACACACACACACACACACACACACACACACACACACACACACACACACACACACACGTAGGAGTCGATTTGTGTCTGTAGATTTCTCCTAAATTCGCCAAAAGTGACATAAGATAATGCCTAATTTGCATATTTAAACATAACATTTCAGAAAAGTTGTAATACAAAAAGCAATTATTCTAATGTTCGTAATACATTTGGGAAGTTTCATGGTGATATCTATTAGTTCAATGTTTTACCTATTCCCCTGCAGTTAGTGCTGCGTACCTGGACTCACATTCAGGTTCAGGTCCGGACTCAAGTCCAGAGGTTCAGGTTCAGGTCCGGACTTATAAGTCCGGACCTGAACCCATGGCTTGTGTCAAGTTGAGTAACTAAAGTGAACTTATTGTGAGCTAATTATCAATTGAAAATTAACTCATAATCAACTCAAATTCAAACTCGTCAGGTTTATTTTGCTCCCTTCCAACTTGTGTCTACATTTCTCTACAAAGTACAAATGTAAAAAAAAAACGTTTTGCCACTTTTCTACAACTCTGCATGTGTACATTATACAGTACATACTACATACATAGTGATGTACATACATATTGTTAGAAATTAAAATCAATGTTGATATGGCGTAATTTTGAATTAAATACACTATTTAATTTAAATCAGTTTTATTCTGAAAAAACCGGAAGTTCACAATATTAACTTAATGCTTTTATTCTGAAAATTCTTCTCTTCCGGTTAGCATTAGCATGTGGCGAAATGCTACCTTTTCAAACCGTGAATCGAAGGTGAAATGACATGTGATGTTGTACACTGAGCACACTGGGATTAGCACTCATTTATTGACGCTGAATAACGTTTATCAGGGAATGTTTAAATAACCACAGACACCAGAATATACGTAAGTGCTAGTTTTTTTGCGAGTCCAAGTATCGGTTCCCGACGTTCCGGTTTTAACCGGACTTGAACCGAAACTTTTTACAAGTCCAGTACCGGTTCGGCGTACCGGTACGCAGCACTACCTGCAGTGTATGAATATTACAATACATATCTTTAAAGTCCGTTTTCTCTTCCTCTCGCACCAGATATCTCCACTTCAGAAGTACTTACATACACCCACCTTCCCAGTTACATTCCTATCTATTTTCTGGAGCTTTTTACAGAGGCTTTTATTCATAGATTATTCAAACCCTTATTTATAGGTCATTTATTAACTAAAAACATGGAGAAAACCAATTTTCTGTTTACCATATTTCCTGATTTATGGAATGATAAAAATAGATATTCAAAGGGTCCTCTGTAAAAAAAAAAACCTCGTCACCGGCTTGAGCTTCAACCTCAGGATCCAAGTGTCTGTGATCCTCTTCAGAATGGAAGTAGTCCATATATATATAGATATTGGAAGAGGACATTCAGTATTTTCCCAACATATGTAAACAAAATAAAACATGAATTCTGACGCTGGCTTTATCCAATGCTCACATCTCTCAGGGCGGAGGCGTCCGCTGGTGGCCGGTTCTGTCGGACCGTACGGAGCGTTTCTGCTCGACGGCTCCGAATACACCGGGGCGTACGCAGAGAAAATGAGTGAAGAGGTAAGGTGGTCGTACTGGTATTAACTTCTTTATCTTTTACAGGCACGACAAATTCAACTAATCCTGAATCTCGGAGCCCCTCCAACAGCTCTCTTTAAATGTGTATACAAATAAAAAAGTGAACACAATATAAGAATTTTCCTGTAACATGAATTAATGCAATTTAAAATATGGGTTTGTTTTCTGACACTGTAGAAAAAACAGATCAATGCTGTTGCTAAGCATTGCTATGACAACCAATCTATTTAGCCTTAGGTTTACAGATAATAGTTACATTGTTATTTTTCATAAAAAGCAACGGTAACATTATGTAAAGAAAGTCATAAATACAAATTGAAAAGTTTAAAATTATGGAACAAAAGATTACGTGCTGTTAAAGGTGGGGTAGGTAATTCACTTCAGAAACACGTGTTGTTATATTCCATGGAATGCTCTTAACATCCCGACAGCAATGAATACATGAAATGCTTTGACAACAAATACATTAAAACAAGTCATCTGTGGAAGCCGTGGCGCTGTAAAAAGCACGACCAATCATCTGAGCCGGCTAAAGTAACTGGACGGCCTACCTGCCTGTCAGCCTTCCATCGGGGCACAAACTGATCTCGTGCCCTCATTGGTCATGTGCGCGTTCGTGTGTGTTGGAGGAGGGGCTCTGTGAGGAAGTCTGAAGGAAGGGGCAGATTTTTTTCGGCTGCGTACTTTCAAATTCTAGCGCACTCGAGCTGCTTTCTCCATTCTTACCTACCCCACTTTTAAGTTAGTTGAAAGATTGTACTTACTTATATATATAATATTTCTTATAATATTTTGTAGTGATGGCGAGATGAAGCTTTGAAGCTTTCCAGCCAATTGGTTCATCTCGTGAGGCTTCATCATGGGCTTCATTTGAACACAAACCCCCTGTTGGTCAAAGTGTGTAAACAGGGCACACGCTCCGAAGCCTCGGCGCAATTCTTTCACACACACATACGGGTATTGGGCCGAGCGCGACACCGTACTTCCGGTATCCGCCGTTGTACGCGAGGTGCAAGCAGCCGTACACCGTCTTGGTGTTGCTAAGCTTCCTGTACTGAATATCATAGTCTATCGCCTTAATCGATATCTAGTCAACTCTAAAATACCACATATATGCAATGGCATGATAATATTATTGTGAAGTGGGGTGTTCACCTGGTGTTTCCAGAGATTAGACGGAGATGCAGCCAAAATCAACGAAGGCCACTTTCGAGGGTCGTTTTTCCATACGTCTGCATCAGTCTGTAAGGGTGATCCGACAACCCACACAGCTCTAGTTACCCTGGTAACGACCTAAAGCACACCCCCCAAGTCCAGAGATGTAATCCGAAGACATGCAGCGGTTTCTTCGGTCGTTAATTCAGAAAAAAAACCTAGTGCGCTCTGCCTGGCTACGTTAGCTAGCTGTTTATATTTGCACCTCCAGGATATTAGCACCTCCAGGAAAATGGTGTATTTATATATATATATATATGGCGCGTGTTGCATTGTGGGTAGCTCGTGACGTCACTGTGTGTGAAAGAATACGTAACATCACTAATATTTTGTCTCAATATTTATTGTTAACTTTTAATTGAACTTCTCTTGCTGTGTTTCAAGTATGCTCAAATCCCCCAAAGCAAATTCCTTGCGTGTGAAAACCAAATGAACTAATTCATTTTGAATGCATGTCTGTTTGTTCAAATGATCTCAAGTGTCTTTGTTGCTTCTTTGAAGGATTTTAAAGTGTGGCACCGGCCTCAGATCGAGTGTCTCGCAGCAGCGGGAGCCGACTTTGTGGCTTTTGAGACGATCCCGAGTCTGAAGGAGGCGAAGGCTCTGGTGGATCTGCTCCGAGAGTTCCCGGACGTTAAAGCCTGGCTCTCCTTCTCCTGTAAGGTAAACGCCGTCTGTCTGATGGAGAGCATGCAATGTTTTTAGCGTTTGTCGATTGTTATGCACCTGCCTAAGGACTGCAGATGGAAATGAGCTATTAGCTTTCATCTCTTCTCTTTTCTGAGATGTATGTATTTGTATGCATAAATGTTGAAATAAATACATAATAATACCAACTGCAAATATACTAAATAACTAGAAACACTTCATTCAACAACATCTTACTTTCTACATCTTAAGTTTGTTATTCTTAAAGGGCCCACGTCATGCTTTTCCGGTTATCACCGTCCCCTTGTTGTTATGAAGGTTGTTCTGCATGTGAGCGGTCTGCAGAGTCACAAACCCTCAAAGTGCACCCTGTAGCGAGTAGAGCTCTAACTCAGAGAAGACCTGTCTGCTGCCCCAGAACGCCTCGCTGGACATTTCTCTTTCTCCATTGTTTGCTTCCTGGGTTCTGTGACGTGTGAACGCCCACATCAACAACAACGGACCGGATTGGCCCAAATGGACCAATCCGCGGAGCCCCTCCCACACCAGGACCCCTTGGCTAACTAGCAGGGAGTCCCATTGACTTGCTGGAGCTCCCTGGTTGGTAACAGACGAGTTGGGATGGCGGAGAAACGCTCTCCGCAGACCCATTGACTCACAGCGTTACAAACCTTTTTCTTTCTCGATATCAAGCCACACTTATTGCTTTTACTTCGGCTGTGAGTGTGTGTGTGCTCAGGATGAGTTTCGCATGTTCTCGCTGTATCGCCGACCCAGAAACCTGTCCGCTCCTCGCAGCAACGTCCCGACCAATCAGAGCACACTGGGCTCACAGGGAGGGGGGGGGCAGGAGCTTCAACAAGCCGTTAGGACAGAGAGTGAATACACAGACTACACAGAGATGCTGTGAGAAACCAATGTGAGTTTGGAACATTGAACAAAGTAAATCTATCCTAGTCGACCTCAACGATGGAATGATGATCAGTGGAAATGGCCGTGACACGGGACCTTTAATTAATTAATCAAGATGACATTTTTAGGAACCCTTGAAAACGAGATTCCTCATAAGGGGCTTATCATAAATACATTTCAGATTTAAATCTATGACCAAATTATACAACATAAATAAAATAGAGACCCTTTGGAGAGGGGACTAAGGTCCAGAAAAGAGAAGGATTTCCGTGAACAAGTACAAGAGTATAATCATAAAAATATACTTAAAGTACCAAAACTAAAAGTACACATTATGCAAATTGGCCCATTTTAAGAATAACATATTATATACAGTATCTTGAATACAATGATTAACGTGTGTATTAAAGCTGCTGTGATGCAAGTCAAATTTCAGACTGGATCTGACCATTAAAGTGTTATCGTATCGTAAAGGTGAAAAACATGGACATTCTCAAGTAAAGTACAAGTCTCTCAAAATTGAACTTAAGAGTCTGTTTGCATATCTTAGGTTGTGTTGGGAAAATACTGAATGTCCTCTTCCAGCATGAGAGTAGCATGCTAACAAAGGTATCCCCTCCTCCTCAGGATGGGCGGAGTCTCTCCGACGGCAGCTTGTTCTCGGAGGCGGTGCAGGCTGTGATTGGTTCAGATCAGCTGGTGGCGGTGGGGGTGAACTGCTGCCCCCCCGCCCTGCTGCAGCCGCTCCTGGACTCTGCTGCGTCTCTGGGGACGGACCCCTGCTGGGTGGTTTACCCCAACAGTGGAGAGGACTGGGACTCTGAGCACGGGTCAGTGTCATGCCGATCTGAATGTCCCATCTGCCAACACTCTCATATCACTCAGACGATCCCTCAAAACTCACCGTTTCACTCTCGCCTTCAACTCAAAATAAATGGGTGCTAGTGGAGGGCCGGACTGGTTCAATGTTTATTGCAGAACTTATTGAAATGAACTTATTGCACATATTAAACCTGGAACTAACAAAGCTTAAACTACTGCCTATAAAAGCAACATTAAATAATCAGCTGCATTCATTTCTCATGGCTCTATCTGCAGCTTCTCCAGAGTCAGTTCTTATGAGTACATTTCCCCACAGGCCAACAGCAGCTTCAACAAAACTATTCCCTCTCTCATGTCCTGTTGCCGTGAGAGAGAAAGTGCAGAAGGAAGCATCCATTGAACTCAGTGTGCTGCTCTGAGATGCTAGCTCAGATACTTGGCATCTCATCAGGGTGCAAGGTCATCAATGTTTGGGCTCAGTCTCTGAGCGGAGGAGACCCTCAGGATGGAGGGAAGGTGCAATATACCGGCGGGCCAGATCTAATAGCAATTAGAAATTATCCTGCGGGCCGAAATTAAATCCACCACGGGCCGGATTTGGCCCCCGGGCCATGAGTTTGACACATGTGGTCTAACCCCCACGTAGCTTAGCACTTTTTACTAAGTTGTTATTGTTCTTCTTTACTTGCTTGTAAAGCGCTTTGAGCACCAGGAAAAACGCTATATAAATCAAATGTATTATTATTATTAATGCAGTCTAATAATTAAACAATTATAATATTCTTAATGTACATTGTACCTACATTTATATGATTATAGATTCATGATATGAATGCTGGATGGTTACTAGTCATTGAGTATTTACACGATGTGGTATTGATCGTTTTAGTTTACTTTGGACTGTTCATGAATTCAGTGCAATCATAATTTGGAAAGAAAAAACGTGGCTCTACTGAAATTATGAAGCTGTACATTTGCAAAACAAAGTTTGTACGTGTTAACGATGAATCTTCCACGCAAACCAAAGTTAGCCATGGAGTGCCACAGGGCTCAGTGCTCGGACCTATTTTGTTCACATTATATATGCTTCCGTTAGGCAATATTATAAGGAATCATTCTGTAAACTTTCATTGTTATGCGGATGATACTCAACTATATTTATCAATCAAGCCTGATGAAATTAATCATCTAAATAAAATTCAAGACTGCCTTAAGGACTTAAAAACGTGGATGACCTTAAACTTTTTGATGTTAAACACGACCAAAACTGAAGTTATTGTACTTGGCCCGAAGAATCTACGAAACAAATTATCTAAAGACATACTAACTATGGATGGCATTAATTTGGCCTCCAGTGAGACTGTAAGGAATCTTGGTGTTATATTTGATCAGGATTTATCCTTTAACGCCCACATAAAATCAATTTCAAGGACCGCCTACTTCCATCTACGTAACATTGCAAAAATCAGGCATATCTTGCCTCAAAACGATGCAGAGAAACTAGTCCATGCATTTGTTACTTCTAGGCTGGATTATTGTAACTCTTTATTATCAGGGAGTACCAAGAAGTCAATCAAGTCACTTCAGCTGATTCAAAATGCTGCGGCTCGTGTACTAACCAGAGTTAGGAAAAGGGACCACATTACTCCTGTTCTGGCTGCCTTACACTGGCTCCCTATAGAACACAGGATAGAATTTAAAATTCTTCTTCTCGCCTACAAAGCCCTTAATGGGCAGGCGCCATCTTACCTTAAAGAACTCATTATACCCTACTGTCCTACTAGGGCATTGCGTTCCAAGAATGCAGGGTTGTTGGTTGTTCCTAGAATCTTTAAAAGTACAATGGGAGCCAGAGCCTTTTCTTATCAAGCTCCACATTTGTGGAATCAGCTTCCAGTTTGTGTTCGGGCGGCAGACACCCTATCCGTTTTTAAGAGTGCGCTTAAGACCTTCCTTTTTGATAAAGCTTATAGTTAGGGCTGATTAGATTCAGACCCTAGTTTTGCTGATATAGGCTTAGTTTGTCGGGGGACATCTTACTTCTTCCTTCTCTCTGTCTATACCCGTGTACTCTCATGTTCCGATTAACCCAGCTTCCCCAAATGTCTTTCTTTTTGGTGTCTATATACGCTGGGATCCGGAGTCATGGATGATCCTGCGGTCCTGTGTCCTGGATCGCGAGCGCTGGATCTTGAGTCGTGGCTGTGGTCCTGGATCATAGGTCCTGGATGGATATCCTCGTGGATTCATCTTCCTATTATACACACATGCATTTCCAAACATTTGGACTACCTATGTTGCAAATGTATTATCTTTTCAATTTACACACGGCATCTATTGCACGTCTGTCCGTCCTGGGAGAGGGATCCCTCCTCTGTTGTTCTCCCTGAGGTTTCTCCCATTTTTCCCTTTAAACTGGGTTTTCTTTGGAAGTTTTTCCTTGTACGATGTGAGGGTCTAAGGACAGAGGGTCTAAGGACAGAGGGTCTGAGGACAGAGGGTCTAAGGACAGAGGGTGTAAGGACAGAGGGTGTCGTATTGTCATACTGATATTCTGTACACACTGTGAAGACCACTGAGACAAATGTAACATTTGTGATATTGGGCTATATAAATAAACATTGATTGATTGATTGATTGATTGATTGATTGATTGATTGATTGATTGATTGATTGATGTAGAAGAGACATGAAGAAGAGGGGACACATGTTGATGTAGAAGAGACATGAAGAAGAGGGGACACATGTTGATGTAGAAGAGACATGAAGAAGAGGGGACACATGTTGATGTAGAAGAGACATGGAGAAGAGGGGACACATGTTGATGTAGAAGAGACATGAAGAAGAGGGGACACATGTTGATGTAGAAGAGACATGGAGAAGAGGGGACACATGTTGATGTAGAAGAGACATGAAGAAGAGGGGACACATGTTGATGTAGAAGAGACATGAAGAAGAGGGGACACATGTTGATGTAGAAGAGACATGAAGAAGAGGGGACACATGTTGATGTAGAAGAGACATGAAGAAGAGGGGACACATGTTGATGTAGAAGAGACATGAAGAAGAGGGGACACATGTTGATGTAGAAGAGACATGAAGAAGTGCATGTTGCGTAATAGGCATGTCTCTCACAGATCCTCTCCCCCTTGTCTCCAGTCCCTCCTGGGTAACGCCCGCAGCCTCTGGTCTGCCCCGACGCCCTTCAGCTCCTCCATCTGGTCCACCAGCGCTGACTCTGCGCTGCACCCGTTCCCCCCGGCCTCCAGCTCCTCCTCCACCCTGACGGACCTGGTGTCCCCCGTCACCCCGTCGCCCCCCCCCCTCCGAGATGAGCCGCACCTACAACCCGTGGAGCATGTGGCGCCCGACACTGAGCCGCCGCAGCTCCGAGCCCTGGCCCAGCTCCTCGGACAACAACAACAACAACAACTGAACAACACTTAAAGAGGCGGTTTTCATTATTTTAATCCCGACAGGAAGTTACCCTGAAGTGTAAGAACAGGGTTGCGTGGTGTCGCGCTGCAAGCCAACCAACCCTTCGCAATTTAGTTCTCCGCAGCTTTTTATTCACGGGGGCAGAAATGCTAATTTTATTTGGATTTGTTTTTTAACAGATTGCCCCTGAATTTAAAAAAAAAATGCATGGTATGCTAATGCCAGTGCAGACATGTTGCTGTTCTAGAAAGGCTGGTGATGCTGCATCCTTCTCAGAGTTTGTCTCAGTATTAACATTTTCATTTTAAACGTATTCTCAGTCATTTTGGTTCTTATTGGTTTCTTAAAAAAAGACATTTGAATCATTGCACCAAGTTTTAATTTGGCAGCGGGGATTTTTTCATGATCTGAATTTTCAGAAGTCCAACAAATAAATTCTTATTTCACATTTTAAACAGGAGTTGGTCAATGAACACTTTGAGGTTTGTGTTATCGCCTCTATTTGTCAGCTAATTTAAATAAAGGATTTCAGCAGAACATTTTGGGTTTCATTTTGTTTCATTTACATCATGCAGAAAATAAAGTCAAGTAACATAATGACGTTAAGGACGGATTAGCAATGAGATGGCTGCAGACACATGGGGTAATACATCATTAATACATTTCATACCAAACAGATCATGCATTTTAGCCATTCCTCATTTCGCTCAATTTAACACTGTCTTTTCATGGGCTGTTTCTGTGAGAACAGCGCCATCTACAGGCCTGGCATATGTACTACAGCGTCTCCAGCGCTTTCGAACGGCATGTCTCCTCCTGATTGGTGGAGTTGGCCCAATAGCCGTAGCGCCACCTCTGACGTCACAGAAGTGTTCAAATCTGGATCAGTCTGTATCAGATCCGTTGCTGCCCCTTTTTTAGAGATTTGGGTATGAAGGAAAATAGAGAGGGTTGTGTTTCCTGGAACACCGGGGACACATATTCATGTATAAAAGACGTAGGTCACTGTTACGTTCCCAATTGGCTAGGGGGAACAAAAGGGAAACCACACGACCAGAGTAGTATTGGTATAATTATAAGTGATTTATTGTAAATTGCAGCGGTAAACAAAATGGCAGGCAGGCAGCCTGAAACAAACAAAATGGCCAAAAGGGCACAGGTTGACAGATAACCAAACTAAGGCAGGACTCAAAAGGAGTCTAAAGGCATACAGGGAGAATACATACTAATATACTAAATAGAGAACGAAACAAAACCTCACTTCAAGAGTGGTACAACTAACAAAGGGAGTCTAGACAAAACACAGCTAAACTAAAAGGCAACAGTCACAACATCCTAATCTACTCTACACACTAACTAAACTAAACTAAACTAAACTACACTCTAACTAAGCTACGCCAGACACTACTAATCACACAAGTTTAACCAGTTAACAGAATTCTCTAAGAGCAAGTAGCGAGAGGCGTCTGTCCACATGTCAGAGCCTCCAGAGTGATGATTGTCCCCAGCTTTGTAGTCCTCTCCAGCAGGTGTGCGCTGGGCTTGCACAGGGATTGGAGAACGTCGGGCCCGGCGTGCTCCAATCAGTGTCCTCGGAAGTGGACCAGGAGATGACAGCCAATGATGTTGGGGCAACCGCACAGCTCATTTGCATAATCCCACAAACTGAAAACACTCAGGCAGATTAATGAGCAGACAAACAGCATCCGTAACAGTCACCTTTAAGTTAAGTGTAGGATCCGTTTATGTGTGTTGTCAGTTTATTTTGTTTATATTTATCTTGCAATATTATTTTGAACACAACTACAAACATTCATCTAATCATTCAACTCCGGTATTCAATCAATCAATCGGATACGGCTGTAGTAGGCCTAGGGCCTTTTAGTCGCTCATAAATAAGTAGATCCCTGTTATGGAGTCAGATTTGGGTCAATATTCTAGCGCGTAAAACGAGCTACTCACGAGCGGGAAATGTGCTTTTACACGTCCATATAATGACCCTCGCGCGCAGAATAAACCAGATTAAAGAGACAGCCCTCTTGCTCGCGAGCGGGAGTGTCAGCCTCGCGGAGTCTGTCTACACGCGTGAAAACGTTTCTGGCACTTTGGGGCGGAGCCACTGGACTTTGATTGACAGCTACCAAGAGCCGAGGAGTGACAGCTGTAAGATCAGTTGGACAAGACTGAATGGTAAAGTTGTCCATAAAAAAATTATATTCGTAAAGTGTACAGCTAATATATATATATATATATATAACTTAATTTGATATACAAAAAATTACACATTAATTCTAGGAGTGCAATACTTTTACAAACACTATAGTAATAATATGCATTCATTATGATAACATCATACTATTACTATAGGAGTGTTCTTGTGTTAAAAAAACAACTACAGAAACACTATATATTATACTATAGTTATACTATTTAAAATAATATAGGAATACTACAAAGATCGAGATACATAGTATTACTATTGAAATATTATAGGGCTACTATAGCTAATAAAATGGCACTACAGAAAAAACTATAGTAATACAATAGCTGGTGAAAAATACAAACGTACTAAAGGACACTATACAACTCTTATAGTAATATTACACATCTGTCTTAGTTCTTTATTTATCTACAGAGATCTGGCTCAGAATACACCGGAAACTATTCTTTTACCGTTCTGTTTTAATTTCACAATAAAGTTAGTAATATTTTGTTTTGACATTATTGTTTTTTATTAACTACTAGACCGCTGGGTCATGTTAAGACCATCTTTTCTGTGTTGCTGTGGGTTTTTCCATCGCTTTTGTGTTACAAATATCAAAACAATAACTAAATATATCCGTCGTAAACTAAACCTGTGTTCGGGGTACCATATGTGTTCGGGGTCCGTCTCTTACCAATGACGTCACGCATTGTGATTGGCTGTACGGTAATTTACCGGTAATTTCGATGTATATTTCCATTGAAAATGCTAACCGCTAGCCGCAAAGCTAGCATCGCAGCCACTGCTCCGTTTTCGGAGATTTTGCACACGTTTTTCACAAACATGTTCACACGCTAGGAGTATGGGAGCACTTCCATTCTCTTCGTCTTGGTCTGTAGATGTTATTTGATGTGTCATGTGTGTCCCAAAAATAACAATCGCAGAGCTGCCAAGTCTCACCCTTTGAGAGTGAGAGTCACGCAATTTAACCTCTTCACACGCCTCACGCCACACTTGCCATTTCACACGCTTTCCCCCCCCTCTCACTACTTTATAATTATTTTTTTATTTAATGATATATTTCCATAACTTGTTGCTTGAGGTTTGCCGTAGTTCGAGTCAGGGATAGGGTGAGCCCGCCCTATTCTGCCC
>NW_027262768.1:5000-23592 GCF_902827115.2 Pseudochaenichthys georgianus | reverse complement strand
ATGTGTGAGAGCAGGGCGCCCCCTGCTGGCGAGGCCACACAGCGTTTAAGATCATTAAACAACATAATACAAATAACAACAGAAATAAATGACATTAAAAAAACTTAGATTTAGATTTTCACTCTGAGATCAAAGACTTTTCTTTATTTCATCACTGATCACAACTTTTCTCACTAATTCACTTTTTCCGCTTGATTGGAATTTGTTTCAAAATGTCCTTTTTTCTCAGAGACTGGACTCTGGTTTCAGACAGAGGGCGAACAGACATGGAGACATGTCCCAGTGGAGACAGACAGGTCCCAGTAGAGACAGACAGGTCCAGTAGAGACAGACAGGTCCCAGTAGAGACAGACAGGTCCCAGTAGAGACAGACAGGTCCCAGTAGCTGTCAACACGTCAGAGCAGCGCCCCCTGCAGGACGGAGCTGTCAACACGTCAGAGCAGCGCCCCCTGCAGGACGGAGCTGTCAACACGTCAGAGCAGCGCCCCCTGCAGGACGGAGCTGTCAACACGTCAGAGCAGCGCCCCCTGCAGGACGGAGCTGTCAACACGTCAGAGCAGCGCCCCCTGCAGGACGGAGCTGTCAACACGTCAGAGCAGCGCCCCTGCAGGACGGAGCTGTCAACACGTCAGAGCAGCGCCCCCTGCAGGACGGGGCTGTCAACACGTCAGAGCAGCGCCCCTGCAGGACAGAGCTGTCAACACGTCAGAGCAGCGCCCCCTGCAGGACGGAGCTGTCAACACGTCCAGAGCAGCGCCCCCTGCAGGACGGAGCTGTCAACACGTCAGAGCAGCGCCCCCTGCAGGACGGAGCTGTCAACAACGTCAGAGCAGCGCCCCCTGCAGGACGGAGCTGTCAACACGTCAGAGCAGCGCCCCCTGCAGGACGGAGCTGTCAACACGTCAGAGCAGCGCCCCCCTGCAGGACAGAGCTGTCAACACGTCAGAGCAGCGCCCCCTGCAAGGACGGAGCTGTCACACGTCAGAGCAGCGCCCCCTGCAGGAAGGAGCTGTCAACACGTCAGAGCAGCGCCCCCTGCAGGACGGAGCTGTCAACACGTCAGAGCAGCGCCGCCTGCAGGACGGAGCTGTCAACACGTCAGAGCAGCGCCCCCTGCAGGACGGAGCTGTCAACACGTCAGAGCAGCGCCCCCTGCAGGACGGAGCTGTCAACACGTCAGAGCAGCGCCCCCTGCAGGACGGAGCTGTCAACACGTCAGAGCAGCGCCCCCTGCAGGACGGGCTGTCAACACGTCAGAGCAGCGCCCCCCTGCAGGACGGAGCTGTCAACACGTCAGAGCAGCGCCCCCTGCAGGACGGAGCTGTCAACACGTCAGAGCAGCGCCCCCTGCAGGACGGAGCTGTCAACACGTCAGAGCAGCGCCCCCTGCAGGACGGAGCTGTCAACACGTCAGAGCAGCGCCCCCTGCAGGACGGAGCTGTCAACACGTCAGAGCAGCGCCCCCTGCAGGACGGAGCTGTCAACACGTCAGAGCAGCGCCCCCTGCAGGACGGAGCTGTCAACACGTCAGGGCAGCAAAGTATATTTAACACACCATCATGTGAGCGCCCCCTGCAGGACGGAGGGATGCCGCTTAAAGTCTTGTATTAAAGGAATAATAAAGCATATCATGTTATAGCGCCCCCTGCAGGACGGATGGATGAACTTCAGCCGCCTCCAGGCTCTGCTCCAGCCTCCTCATGGTGGCCCCCCTGCCCCCCCGCTGCCTCCACAGCACCAGCCCTGCCAACACAGCGCTATGGGAGCAGAGAGGATTATCGGTCCGGCAGCGAAACACGTCCTCCGCCGACAGGCCGAGGTCCAGCAGAACCTCCTGATAGCCGGAGCCCAACCGGGCCGCCAGGCGGGACAAGACCCGGTCCGAGGGGGGGGTCTGCAGCGAGGTGGGGGTTGTCAGGCGGTTAGCGAGGGCGGGGTCGTCAGCGAGGGGGGGGTCGTCAGAGATGGGGGAGCGACTGAGGGGGGGGGGCGTGAACAAATAAAAATAGATATTCATTAATGTTATATTTGACCTTAATTTAGGCTTACTTTTATTTATGGAATATTTCCTTCATTTATTAATAGAACAATTTATTACAGATTAAATCCTGGAGGAAAATATGTAAATAAAGATGCCTTTAATCCTGCTCATTCAAACTGAATAAATACAATAATAATAATAATAATCATAATAATAATAATAATACAAATATATATTTTGTATTATTTCTGGTCTGGAAATTCGGTGCTCACCTGTATCTCGTCCGGCTCCTCGGGCTCCATCTACCTCCTGGAGCTCCGCCTCCAGCCTCTCTCGGACCCAGCTGTGGTCCTCCAGGCTCCGGATGAAGGCTCTGAAGGCCCGCGGGCCACGGGCCGGCAGCAGGGTCAGGAGCTCCAGGGCCTTCAGCCTCTCTGACGGCTGAGACAAGATCTGATCCACCTGGGCTTCCGTCAGGATTTCCTCCTGGAACAGAAGCGGAACGATGGAGTCCGAGACCAGCAGCTGCCCGGACAGATAGTGCCGGTGCTCCCGCAGCAGGGCTCTGTGGGCCGGCTCCATGTTGACTGTTCCTTTATTATTGTTGTTATTATTATTGTTATTATATGATTTAAATCAGAATAAACTGAGAAGATTTATCATCAAGAAATAACAGCGTCTTCCTCTCTAGACCGGATAATGTTTCTTTTGTTATTGTGTCCGACTGGAAACACCCCAAGCGGAACCAACGTTTGACAGACCACTCAGTTTGCCTTTTTTTTCCTTGTTTTTCATCTTCAAATTGAGGGAAACCTTACAGTTCGTTCCAAAATGACATCTCGTGGATAATTATAAACCACTCTTTAATTCGGCATAGCTTTAATAAACCAAATATCGCTTTTCTTTGTATAAAACCGTAACCATTTGTCCTGATTCGGTCTGAAGTGGTGAACAGGAGCGAAAGCTAATGCGGAAATAAAGGATTTCTGTAAAAATAAATGACACGAAGTTGATCAAATATGTCCCGAATTCATTATAATAATATATATTTAACTCAGTTGTTAACAAAAAGTAAAGAAATCGATGGATTTTTCGATTGGTCGAACAGGTCGATGGTGTTGTAGCTTGAGTGCTAACGTTAGCTTAAGACAGCTAATCGTTTAAAATTAAATATTTTTATCAAAATAAAGGCTTTTTCTTTCATAAAATACATTCCGAAATATCCACAAGACCAACACGAAGCCATTCATGTTCATATGTTGTTTCAAAGATGTGTGTTAGTTTGAAATAATTAAGGAAATCTTCGGCTCAGTTTCAGTAAATAAACACAACTAAATATCAGTTAGTTAAATGATGAATCAACCAATAAATCAATATCATAAACTTGCAATATTATTTTTTGGGCGATTTCGTACAGAGACGCTTTCCATGCTAAAGATAGCAGGCTAACAAGATTATCTAATGTTATGATTCAAGTTGTTATCTCGTTTTGTTTGGTCAAATATATCGAATCAACCAAAAATACCAGCGCTTTCCAAACGGGTTCATTATTTCTTAGTCTATTATTTCCAGAGGTGGGAAGTAATGGAGTACAAATATTTCGTTACAAGTACATGTTTCTGGTATCAGTACTGTACTCCACTACTTATTTTTCTGACCACTTTTTACTTTCTACTTTTTACATGTTGAACACAAATACCTGTACTTTCTACTTCTTACACGTTGAACCCAAATACCTGTACTTTCTACTTCTTACATGTTGAACTCAAATACCTGTACTTTCTACTTCTTACATGTTGAACTCAAATACCTGTACCTTTCTACTTCTTACATGTTGAACCAAATACCTGTACTTTCTACTTCTCACATGTTGAACTCAAATACCTGTACTTTCTACTTCTCACATGTTGAACACAAATACCTGTACTTTCTACTTCTCACATGTTGAACCCAAATACCTGTACTTTCTACTTCTTACATGTTAAACTCAAATACCTGTACTTTCTACTTCTCACATGTTGAACTCAAATACCTGTACTTTCTACTTCTTACATGTTGAACCCAAATACCTGTACTTTCTACTTCTTACATGTTGAACTCAAATACCTGTACTTTCTACTTACTTACATGTTGAACTCAAATACCTGCTACTTTCTACTTGCTTCACATGTTGAACTCAAATACCTTGTACTTTCTACTATCTCTACATGTTGAACTCAAATACCTGCCTACTATCTACTTATTCACATGTTGAGACCTCAACTACCTGTCACTTTCTACTTCTTACATGTTGAACTCAAATACTTGTACTTTCTACTTCTCACAATGTTTTGACTTCAATATACCTGTACTTTCTACTTCTTACATGTTGCAACCTCAACATAACCTGCTACTTTCTACTTCTCACGTGTTGAACTCAATACCTGTACTTTCTACTTCTCACGTGTTGAACTCAAATACCTGTACTTTCTACTTCTCACATGTTGAACTCAAATACCTGTACTTTTCTACTTCTTACATGTTAGAACTCAAATACCTGTACTTTCTACTTTCTTACATGTTGAACTCAAATACCTGTACTTTCTACTTCTTACATGTTGAACCCAAATACCCTGTACTTTCTACTTCTTACATGTTGAACCCAAATACCTGTAACTTTCTACTTCTACATGTTGAACTCAAATACCTGTACTTTCTACTTCTTCACATGTTGAACTCAAATACCTGTACTTTCTACTTCCACATGTTGAACTCAAATACCTTACTTCTACTTCTTACATGTTGAACTCAAATACCTGTACTTTCTACTTCTCACATGTTGAACCCAAATACCTGTACTTTCTACTTCTTACATGTTGAACTCAAATACCTGTACTTTCTACTTCTTACATGTTGAACTCAAATACCTGTACTTTCTACTTCTCTCATGTTGAACTCAAATACCTGTACTTTCTACTTCTAACATGTTGAACTCAAATACCTGTACTTTCTACTTCTTACATGTTGAACTCAAATACCTGTACTTTCTACTTCTTACATGTTGAACTCAAATACCTGTACTTTCTACTTCTTACATGTTGAACTCAAATACCTGTACTTTCTACTTCTTACATGTTGAACTCAAATACCTGTACTTTCTACTTCTTACATGTTGAACTCAAATACCTGTACTTTCTACTTCTTACATGTTGAACTCAAATACCTGTACTTTCTACTTCTCACGTGTTGAACTCAAATACCTGTACTTTCTACTTCTTACATGTTGAACCCAAATACCTGTACTTTCTACTTCTCACATGTTGAACCCAAATACCTGTACTTTCTACTTCTCACGTGTTGAACTCAAATACCTGTACTTTCTACTTCTCACATGTTGAACTCAAATACCTGTACTTTCTACTTCTTACATGTTGAACTCAAATACCTGTACTTTCTACTTCTTACATGTTGAACCCAAATACCTGTACTTTCTACTTCTCACATGTTGAACTCAAATACCTGTACTTTCTACTTCTTACATGTTGAACTCAAATACCTGTACTTTCTACTTCTTACGTGTTGAACTCAAATACCTGTACTTTCTACTTCTCTCATGTTGAACTCAAATACCTGTACTTTCTACTTCTTACGTGTTGAACTCAAATACCTGTACTTTCTACTTCTTACGTGTTGAACTCAAATACCTGTACTTTCTACTTCTCACATGTTGAACTCAAATACCTGTACTTTCTACTTCTTACATGTTGAACTCAAATACCTGTACTTTCTACTTCTTACATGTTGAACTCAAATACCTGTACTTTCTACTTCTCTCATGTTGAACTCAAATACCTGTACTTTCTACTTCTAACATGTTGAACTCAAATACCTGTACTTTCTACTTCTTCTCTTTATCTGCAGTCTATAGTCAGACCCTTTATCTGCAGTCTATAGTCAGACCCTTTATCTGCAGTCTATAGTCAGACCCTTTATCTGCAGTCTATAGTCAGACCCTTTATCTGCAGTCTATAGTCAGACCCTTTATCTGCAGTCTATAGCCAGACCCTTTATATCCAGTCTATAGTCAGACCCTTTATCTGCAGTCTATAGTCAGACCCTTTATCTGCAGTCTATAGTCAGACCCTTTATATCCAGTCTATAGTCAGACCCTTTATCTGCAGTCTATAGTCAGACCCTTTATCTGCAGTCTATAGTCAGACCCTTTATCTACAGTCTATAGTCAGACCCTTTATCTGCAGTCTATAGTCAGACCCTTTATCTGCAGTCTATAGTCAGACCCTTTATCTGCAGTCTATAGTCAGACCCTTTATCTGCAGTCTGTAGTCAGACCCTTTACCTGCAGTCTATAGCCAGACCCTTCAGTCTGTAGTCAGACCCTTTACCTGCAGTCTGTAGTCAGACCCTTTATCTGCAGTCTATAGTCAGACCCTTTATCTGCAGTCTATAGTCAGACCCTTTATCTGCAGTCTGTAGTCAGACCCTTTATCTGCAGTCTGTAGTCAGACCCTTTACCTGCAGTCTATAGCCAGACCCTTCAGTCTGTAGTCAGACCCTTTATCTGCAGTCTATAGCCAGACCCTTTAACTGCAGTCTATAGTCAGACCCTTTACCTGCAGTCTATAGTCAGACCCTTTATCTCCAGTCTATAGTCAGACCCTTTATCTGCAGTCTATAGCCAGACCCTTTATCTGCAGTCTATAGTCAGACCCTTTATCTGCAGTCTATAGTCAGACCCTTTATCTCCAGTCTACAGTCAGACCCTTTATCTCCAGTCTACAGTCAGACCCTTTATCTCCAGTCTATAGTCAGCAGTGATGTACCTGAACGCGTTCAATGAACGATCGTTCATGAACGCGTTCATATTTTGGGCGAACGTGAACTGAACGTACTGTATTTCCGCTAGATGAACGTAATTGAGAACGCGTTCATTCTCAGCGCTGTATAACGGCGTTCAAAAGTGCGTTCATTCTCAGCACTGTATTATAACGGCGTTCAAAAGTGTGCCAGATTTCATGCCTTTCAGCCGAAAACCCAGTTAAAACACACCGGGAACAGGCTTCAAGATAATGCGGAAAACCACCCAATCTGGCAACAGCAAGCTGCCTGTGACGCGTACGCGCCTGTCACCCCTGGCTGTCGCACTAAAATATAAATATACTAAATAATATATCAGACTCCTCACAACAAACAATGTGGAACCGCGGAACCGGCGAGCATTGAATTAATGAATGAATTAGTATGGACGAAGCCGAGAGCAGCTGGAGCAGCACTCGCTCAGAGTGAGACTCTATGCGTCGGCGTGTGAGCATTTAAAAGAGTTTTACGTTAAAGTCAGTACCGACTCAGACGGAAACAATCAAACGTTTGCCTGTAAACTGTGTCCGCCCGGTTTGAAAAAGCAAGTCCGTACATCGACGACGTCGACAACAAACCTTAAACGGCACATTGAGAATAAGCACAAGACTAGCCTTTCACGGTATGTGCGAGTGGCGAATAAAAAAGAGCCAAAACAGATCCACTACCACCCAAACCCCATTAACATCGTACAGGAGACAAATAATAGCTCGCAGCAACGTATTGAAAAAAGAACTATAAACTATAAATTAGTTCATTTTTGAAACATGAACTTTAGTTCAACATTTTGAATTATGAACTATGAACTGAACTAGTTCATTTTAAAATGTGTGAACTGTGAACTGAACTAGTTCATGTAGAAAGTGAACTTTCCCAACACTGATAGTCAGACCCTTTATCTGCAGTCTTTAGTCAGACCCTTTATCTGCAGTCTTTAGTCAGACCCTTTATCTGCAGTCTACAGTCAGACCCTTTATCTCCAGTCTATAGTCAGACCCTTTATCTGCAGTCTTTAGTCAGACCCTTTATATCCACTTGTTGATGCATTGTGAATGCTGCAGCGTGCGTCCTCCCTCCTCCTCGTCTCATTGGCCGCTCAGGTCATCCCGACCTCCTGCGTGCCCCCCCCCCCCTCGAGGGCTTTGAGGTCGGCTGGTCGTCCCCAAGACTAAGAAAGACCCACCTCTTTCCCCTAGCTCACGAGTCAGTCTGAGCCGTGCACTACCTAGTCTGTGCCTTCGTGTCCGTGCGGAGCCTTTGATCTTTTCGATGTGAGGCGCTTCGGGAAAGCCTCCGTGTGGAAGACGTGCGGTCGAGCTGGAGGAGGGACCGGACCGAAGTGCAGCTGCAGGTCGTTGAGTTTCACATCAAAACCCCACGTCTGTTTATTTTGATTCTCATCGATCGGAGGCGCACTCTGTGGCCTCTCGAGGTCGCCCGTCAGCCAATCAGAGGCCTCCGTTACTACAACAACAACAACAACAACAAACCCACTGCAGAAAAACCATGGGAACAAATCTTTTTTAGATTCCGGTTCAGTCTTTGATATTTCTTCAGACCCGTTCGATGGACACGTCTTCCGGTCCAAGCGAACGCACTAAAACTAAAACGTTTAGAAATGCCGGCGCAAGTCTTTCAAATAAATGTAAAGATTTAGTTTAAAGCAGCTTTTCTTTCAAACTAAACACAATCGATCAAATCCTGGCTGAGCCGAAACGTCCTCGTCCTCAACGAGAGCCAGACCGAGGTCGTCTCCTCCGGACCCCGACCTCCAGCCTCCCCTCGGTCATGACCTTGGAGTGACCTTCAACAGCGCCTTTAAATTCGACAAGCAGGTCAGCACCGTAGTCAAGACCTGCTTTTTTAAAACACGACCATTGGCTAAGACCAAGTCGTGTTTATCTTCTAAAGACCTAGAAAGGGTTGTGAACGCCTTCGTCACCTCGAGGCTGGATCACTGCAGCGCTCTGTGTGTGGGTACGGACCAGGCCTCAGTCAGACGCCTGCAGCTGGTGCAGAACGCAGCTGCACGTCTTCTCACTGGCCACAAAGCGCGACCACATCACCCAGTTCTGGCCTCACTGCACGGCTTCCAGGTCGGTTCAGAACAGATTTTAAACTCCTTGTATCTGTTTTCAAAGCCCTGAATGGGCTCCTCCTCTGAACTCCTCCAGCGCTACACCCCAGAGCCTTAAGGTCGGCCGACCAGCGGCTGCCCCAGGCTCTGGAACCCTCCGCCCTCCACGTGAGGTCGGCCCGGACCCTGGTGCTTAATCTACTCTGAAGACTCACTTCTTCTCCCTGGCCGTCAGAGCGGAGCGCGACTCCTGACGTTCCCCTAGTGAAGTGTTTTATTACACGAGCAGCTCTTCGCCTCCAGACATCGCTTCCAATGTGCTTCATAAATAAAACCTGATTTGAATCAACGTAACTCTCTATTTCTATTCGTCGAGTCACTTCTGAATCGTGAGAGCCGTTCTTTTATCGTTGGTCCACTCGCCTTTACGGGACTTGCTCTCCTGAACGCACGTGAGCCGTAGACGACGGCGTGAAGCTGCTGGAGTTGGAGTTCGGCCGAGAGATGAAGCAAGTTAGCGACTTCTGGGAGTTCAAGGAGATTTCTGGCAAAACAGTCGATCTTTCTCCCGCGGATAAACCAAGTGACTCCGCCCCCTAAGCCAAGTGACTCCGCCCCCTAAGCCAAGTGACTCCGCCCCCTAAGCCAAGTGAATCCGCCCCCTAAGCCAAGTGACTCCGCCCCCTAAGCTAAGTGAATCCGCCCCCTAAGCCAAGTGACCCCGCCCCTAAACCAAGTGACTCCGCCCCCTAAGCCAAGTGGCCCCGCCCCTAAACCAAGTGGCCCCGCCCCCTAAGCCAAGTGACTCCGCCCCCTAAACCAAGTGGCCCCGCCCCCTAAGCCAAGTGACTCCGCCCCCTAAGCCAAGTGACTCCGCCCCCTAAGCCAAGTGACTCCGCCCCCTAAACTAAGTGACCCCGCCCCTAAACCAAGTGGCCCCGCCCCCTAAGCCAAGTGACTCCGCCCCCTAAGCCACGTGACTCTGCTCCTAAACTAAGTGACTCCGCCCCCTAAGCCAAGTGACTCCGCCCCCTAAACCAAGTGGCCCCGCCCCCTAAGCCAAGTGACTCCGCCCCCTAAGCCAAGTGACTCCGCCCCCTAAGCCAAGTGACTCCGCCCCCTAAACCAAGTGACCCCGCCCCTAAACCAAGTGGCCCCGCCCCCTAAGCCAAGTGACTCCGCCCCCTAAGCCACGTGACTCCGCTCCTAAACTAAGTGACTCCGCCCCTAAACCAAGTGGCCCCGCCCCCTAAACCAAGTGACTCCGCCCCCTAAGCCACGTGACTCCGCTCCTAAACTAAGTGACTCCGCCCCTAAGCCAAGTGATTCCGCCCCTAAACTAAACGGCTCTTTGGAGCGGCTCCGGAGGGGAGCGGGCCGTGAGACCCGCCTCCCTCCGACGGGCCGTCTCCCATCACAGAAATTAACATTTGATGTTTGAAAAAATAAAAATCAAATTGCTTTTGGGACTTTTTAATGGGATAAAAATAATAAATAGAAATGTCAAGATGTCGCTCGAACAATGAATTTAAATAAACACATCAAATACGAACCGACACTAACTGACAGTAACGTCGGTTATAACCCCTACGTTTGTTTCCACAAGCTGGCCGGCCCTGTTGTGATTGGCCTACCAGCTTACAGATGTCCCGCCCCCCATCACGTACGATGTGTTGGAGCGCTAGCCGATAGGAGCGCGAGTGTTCCGTAGTGATGTCACTATGTTCCAGAAGTAAACAAAGGAGTCCAATGGAGGCGGTTCAGATCGATGAGACTTCCTGCTGTCGAGAGTTCACGTGATGTAAACGTCGTAAAGCTCGTTTACAAATCGCTCTGATATTTTCTGTGACTTTAAGGCAAACCGTCAAACTCAACGTCTCCGACCTCCAGGCGAGTCAGAGCGCGTAGAATCTGTGCTGTCGCTGAAGAGGAGGACCTGAGGAGCTATCGGTTACCTGACTTCCTGTTTCAATGCTGGAGACCATCACAGAGCCGAGCTAACGTGCTAACCCAGCAGCCGAGCTAACGTGCTAACCCACCCGCTGGCGCTACACGTGATAGCTGTAGTCTCTCAGGTAGTCCTTCAGCCTGTTGGGCAGCGGCAGGTCCTGCACCTGAGGCGTCCGGCTGTTGATGGCGAGGCGACACAGATGCTGCAGCGGCGGCAAGGCCGTGTACGCCGGGCGCGTCAACAACAACTGCACCGAGGAGGAAGAGGGTGAAGAAGACGAGGACGAAGAGTTCACCGTAGACGAAGAGCTCCTCGCCGCCTGGTCTCCGGACCTGGACAGCGCGATGTAGTGCTGCACCAGGTGAACCACGCTGTCGAAGGTGCGTAGGCGCGGACGAACCAGAAGCACCGAGTCCAGCTTGAACCTGCCGTGTTTGAACTCGATGCGCAGGTTGGTGGGCCCGGCGGACGTCATGGCGGAGATGGTGAACAGGAAGTCGCTCTGAGACGAGTCCCGCAGCAGGAAGGTTCCCTCAGACGTCTCCAGAAGGATCTCTTTGGCCTCGTTCGCCGTCAGACCGCCCCAGTACCAGCCTGAGGGGGAGAGAGAGTCGATGAGAAACAAGAACACATCTACCCGTTACAGAACTCTCCCTGAACCCGGCTCGAGCTTAGCTATCATCTGCCTCAAGCAGCTCCAGCAGTGGAGCGCACCAGCTGGGCGTAAGCTGGGCGTAACTCTCCGTCCGACGTAGAACCGAAGGTGAAGACCAAACTAAAGTTATGACTAGTCACCACTTAGACTAAGCCCTGTATGCGCTGCGCCCGGGTGTAACTCTTACGCCTAGTATGGAGCAGGCGTGAATCGGAAAGACAGACTAGTAACCATAGTAACGTAAAACAGGCAAGAAGGATATGAACGATGGCAGGGCGTCTTGTTTACATGTTCAGCAATGAAAGGGCCTTAATAAGAGAAGAGTCGCCGTGATGGAACGAACCCACTGGACGCCTGTTCAGACGCTGATGGAAAGGTTTCTGCAGACGAGCCTTTGATTTGATCGAGGAGATCTCCAGCACGCATCAGACCCAACCGCCGCGCTCTGCCCAACCTCGCAGCTGCTGATTCAGAATACTGTGGGAGACATGATTAATGTTCATCAACTGCATGTCGGGCGATAAGACGCGTTCCATTGGCGCTCCAGCACCGACTTCTTTCTCCTCAGTTCCCGCTGCAGCTCTGAATCCCTCTTTCTCTTTCGGGGTGCGGCCATCTGGGATTCCCCTCGAGTCGTCGCTGACGCTGAGGGTGAGGGACCTCCCTCTTCTCTGGGTCCTCCGAGTCTGTAAAATGGTAAAATAGCGTTGCTTGGCAACAATGACTGTTTGGCGTGTATTCACGTGCACGCGCATCTTATGACCAGGCGCAGCTACGCCCGAAACTAGTCAGGCTCGGTGCACTCGGTGTAAATTCAAATCACTACGTCACACGTAGCTAAGCCCGACGTTAGAGTTAAGCCCTACTTTTTTACGCCCAGCTGGTGCGCTCCACTCCTGGGGCTCTTCTATCACACATCCTGTCATGCTCACAGCTGCAGTTGATACCTTGTTAGCATGCTACTCTCAGGTTGGAGGAGGACGCTCAGTGTCTTCCCAACGATGTCCTTTATTTAACTCAAAGTGTCATTGAGATTAAAGTCGACCGAGAGGGCAGCATGAACAAAGTTACAACAAGCGAACACAAAGCAATACGGCTCTGAAACACAAACGAAACATCAACCAGTAAATATGCAAATAAAGAAAAGATTATGAAACATTAAAAACGACTTAGCCATTATGAATGAATGCACGGTTTGAGCGGTCTGTTCCCGCTCTCTGCGGCAGCGCCGACGCAGAGCCTGGTGTCTCCGCTCTCGAGGCGTTTTCCTACAGAAACTCTATCATAGGAATAATAACCTGGAACGTTCTGGAAAGCCATAAATCGATATCCGTAGTGAGCTCCTCCGTGCCTCACCTCAGCCTCTGCTCTCTGTCGGACAGGGCTCTATGCTCAGCTGCTTTAATGAGCACTGTGTGTCCTGTGCCTCTCTGCTTGATTCCTTCACTAACTCTCTTCTGTGAACCCCAGTCCGTGACTCTGAACAACGTGGTCTGGAAACCCTCTCAGTTTTACTCCTCTTGCTGTTGATGTTGTTCGTGAAGCTTTAACCAAGTCAGATCCTAGGAAGCCGGCCGGCCCGGACGACGCAGAGCCTTTCTTTAAAGACAGAGCAGATGTTATCGCTCCTCCTCTCACTTCTCTCTCTAACCTCTCCCTCAGCTCTAACACAATCTCTAAAGTGTGGAAGTCAGCGTATGGAAGCCTTCGCTGAAAGGAGGCGAGGCCACCTTACTGAATAACTATAGGCCGTCTCTAAGTGGTCAGTTCTGGCTCAGGCCCTTGAACGCCTCGTGAGTGAACAGGTAAAGGAGTTTCTATGTAACCATGACAACCTGTCAGGCTTACATAGCATCAGTCAGGCTTCAGAAAGCAGCGCAGCACCATCACTGCCACGATGAACGAGTGAACGATGTGGAGAGTATCTTAGATGATAAGCAGAGTTGAGCAGCTCTGTTTGTTGACCTGTCCAAAGCGTTGGACACGTGGATCATCTCATCCTGAAGCAGAGGCTGCTCAGTGTCGGCCAGCCGTGCAGTGGCTGGTCTGAGAACTGCCTCTCTGAAAGGTCCATGTGTTCACTCTGATGGGCTGTCTTCTGAGTGGGTACACATCACTAATGGTGTTCCTCAAGGCTCTGTTTCAGGCCCTCTTCTATTCTCCATCTGCACCAACAGCTCAGGGGAACATGTGGATGGAGCTACTTCACATCATGCGGATGATCCCGTGATGTTCTGAGAGGTCCCTCAGTCAGGAGCTGGTGCTACATCACAGGCTGCTTCTGACACGACTCAGACTCAGCGCTCTGAACTAACGCTGCTTCTAATGTGGATCAAACCGAGGTCACGCTCTTTCTAAAGCTGAGCAGACCCAGAGCCTGCTGTAGATATTGTAACTACGCAAGGACAAGTGCTCAAAGTGGTTCCTGTTTCAAACACCTGGGTGTCTGCCTGATGGTCGTCTCTCCTCTAAACCTCAGGTCTCTAGCCTGCTGAGGAGCTGAGGGTGAGGCTAGGGTTCTTCTCCAGGAACACGTCCTGCTCCTCCTGGAGGCCAGGAAGAGGCTCTGTGACCTTTGACCTGTGCTGGACTCTGGGATCTGGTCTATCTGAATGCACCGGCCCATTGGCTGGTCCAGTCAGAAGCTGCGTATCACAGCGCTCTGAGATGTGTGACTGACTGTGAAGCATTAACCCTTCACTGCCCCCTGTGTGTAGGGCTGCTCTGCTTCACTCTCTGCACGGAGGCTCAGTCTCTGGGACACTTCATCTCTAAGGAGGCTCAGTCTCTGGGACACTTCATCTCTAAGGAGGCTCAGTCTCTGGGACACTTCATCTCTAAGGAGGCTCAGTCTCTGGGACACTTCATCTCTAAGGAGGCTCAGTCTCTGGGACACTTCATCTCTACGGAGGCTCAGTCTCTGGGACACTTCATCTCTAAGGAGGCTCAGTCTCTGGGACACTTCATCTCTAAGGAGGCTCAGTCTCTGGGACACTTCATCTCTAAGGAGGCTCAGTCTCTGGGACACTTCATCTCTAAGGAGGCTCAGTCTCTGGGACACTTCATCTCTAAGGAGGCTCAGTCTCTGGGACACTTTATATACAAAGCCATGCTGGGGAACCTCCATCTTATATCTGCTCCTGATCTCACGGAGAGGTGTGAGTGGCTCCTGCCTGAGATCGCATGCTGAGGTTTTACTAAACGAGCAGCTGCTAGGACTGTCTGAGGGAGCAGCTCTAGAGGCAGCTCCTCTGTCTGGGGACAGGCTGCAGGTTAACCTGAACGATCTGGAGCCACTAAATGTTCTAAAGCTCGGTGGATGCTGCTCAGTCAGAAGCTGGTGGTACCTGCTCATGTGGATAGTTATGTAAATGATGCTGAATGATGTCCTTTGTTGTTCTGTTGATGCTTTTATGTTTCATGTGGAACTACTTAATAAATAAAATAAAAAAATAAAGGTTTGAAATGAAACTGATGTTTATAAATGCCCGTGTATAAAACATGGACTGACGGTGTAATACATCTGCTGCATTACTTATGATTTGATGACGTTATGTAGACGGAGGATTTACGGTGTTAGCTTAGCCGAGCCTTGATCAAACAGAACTCCATTCAGAAAAACAAGCTTTTTAAAAGTCTGACTTCACTAAGCATCCTTCTCCGTTTTCCTTTTGTGGTCATTTTGGCTTTTCTTTTGATACCTTCATTGCCATTCAAAGCTCTGCTGGTTCTGGGTTCAGACGTACCTGTGTTCCTCAGGTCCTTCATGGCCGAGGCGATGCGGCTCTCGTCTGATTCCACCACCCTGGAGCTGTTGTCCGAACGCCGGTCGCTCTCGATGGTTTCCGTGGACTCGGAGGACTGGCAGGTCATCGGACAGATCCACGTCGGCCAGAGCAGAGCTCGCTCAGGTCCAACCGTCAGCCTGAAGATGGTCCAAGCGTCAGTCCAGATCAGGTCCAACCGTCAGTCCAGATCAGGTCCAAGAGTCAGCCTAAAGATGGTCCAAGCGTCAGTCCAGATCAGGTCCAAGCGTCAGTCCAGATCAGGTCCAAGAGTCAGACTAAAGATGGTCCAAGCGTCAGTCCAGATCAGGTCCAAGCGTCAGTCCAGATCAGGTCCAAGCGTCAGACTAAAGATGGTCCAAGCGTCAGTCCAGATCAGGTCCAAGCGTCAGTCTAGATCAGGTCCAAGCGTCAGACTAAAGATGGTCCAAGCGTCAGTCCAGATCAGGTCCAAGCGTCAGTCCAGATCAGGTCCAAGCGTCAGTCTAGATCAGGTCCAAGCGTCAGTCTAGATCAGGTCCAAGCGTCAGTGCAGATCAGGTCCAAACGTCAGTCTAGATCAGGTCCAAGCGTCAGTCTAAAGATGGTCCAAGCGTCAGTCCAGATCAGGTCCAAGCGTCAGTCTAGATCAGGTCCAAGCGTCAGTCCAGATCAGGTCCAAGCGTCAGTCTAGATCAGGTCCAAGCGTCAGTCTAGATCAGGTCCAAGCGTCAGTCTAGATCAGGTCCAAGCGTCAGTCTAGATCAGGTCCAAGCGTCAGTCTAGATCAGGTCCAAGCGTCAGTCTAGATCAGGTCCAAGCGTCAGTCTAGATCAGGTCCAAGCGTCAGTCTAAAGATGGTCCAAGCGTCAGTCTAGATCAGGTCCAAGCGTCAGTCTAGATCAGGTCCAAGCGTCAGTCTAGATCAGGTCCAAGCGTCAGTCTAGATCAGGTCCAAGCGTCAGTCTAGATCAGGTCCAAGCGTCAGCCTAAAGATGGTCCAAGCGTCAGTCTAGATCAGGTCCAAGCGTCAGTCTAGATCAGGTCCAAGCGTCAGTCTAGATCAGGTCCAAGCGTCAGTCTAGATCAGGTCCAAGCGTCAGTCTAAAGATGGTCCAAGCGTCAGTCCAGATCAGGTCCAAGCGTCAGTCTAGATCAGGTCCAAGCGTCAGTCTAGATCAGGTCCAAGCGTCAGTCTAGATTAGGTCCAAGAGTCAGTCTAGATCAGGTCCAAGCGTCAGTCTAGATCAGGTCCAAGCGTCAGTCTAGATCAGGTCCAAGCGTCAGTCTAAAGATGGTCCAAGAGTCAGTCTAGATCAGGTCCAAGCGTCAGTCTAGATCAGGTCCAAGCGTCAGTCTAAAGATGGTCCAAGCGTCAGTCTAGATCAGGTCCAAGCGTCAGTCTAGATCAGGTCCAAGCGTCAGTCTAGATCAGGTCCAAGCGTCAGTCTAGATCAGGTCCAAGCGTCAGTCTAAAGATGGTCCAAGCGTCAGTCTAGATCAGGTCCAAGAGTCAGTCTAGATTAGGTCCAAGAGTCAGTCTAGATCAGGTCCAAGCGTCAGTCTAGATCAGGTCCAAGCGTCAGTCTAGATCAGGTCCAAGCGTCAGTCTAAAGATGGTCCAAGAGTCAGTCTAGATCAGGTCCAAGAGTCAGTCTAGATCAGGTCCAAGCGTCAGTCTAGATCAGGTCCAAGCGTCAGTCTAGATCAGGTCCAAGCGTCAGTCTAGATCAGGTCCAAGCGTCAGTCGAGATCAGGTCCAAGAGTCAGTCTAGATCAGGTCCAAGCGTCAGTCTAAAGATGGTCCAAGAGTCAGTCTAGATCAGGTCCAAGCGTCAGTCTAGATCAGGTCCAAGAGTCAGTCTAGATCAGGTCCAAGCGTCAGTCTAAAGATGGTCCAAGCGTCAGTCTAGATTAGGTCCAAGCGTCAGTCTAGATCAGGTCCAAGCGTCAGTCTAAAGATGGTCCAAGCGTCAGTCCAGATCAGGTCCAAGCGTCAGTCTAGATCAGGTCCAAGAGTCAGTCTAGATTAGGTCCAAGAGTCAGTCTAGATCAGGTCCAAGCGTCAGTCTAGATCAGGTCCAAGCGTCAGTCTAGATCAGGTCCAAGCGTCAGTCTAGATCAGGTCCAAGCGTCAGTCTAGATCAGGTCCAAGCGTCAGTCTAAAGATGGTCCAAGCGTCAGTCTAGATCAGGTCCAAGCGTCAGTCTAGATCAGGTCCAAGCGTCAGTCTAGATCAGGTCCAAGCGTCAGTCTAGATCAGGTCCAAGAGTCAGTCTAGATCAGGTCCAAGCGTCAGTCTAGATCAGGTCCAAGAGTCAGTCTAGATCAGGTCCAAGCGTCAGTCGAGATCAGGTCCAAGAGTCAGTCTAGATCAGGTCCAAGAGTCAGTCTAGATCAGGTCCAAGCGTCAGTCTAGATCAGGTCCAAGCGTCAGTCTAGATCAGGTCCAAGCGTCAGTCTAAAGATGGTCCAAGCGTCAGTCTAGATCAGGTCCAAGCGTCAGTCTAGATCAGGTCCAAGCGTCAGTCTAGATCAGGTCCAAGCGTCAGTCTAGATCAGGTCCAAGCGTCAGTCTAAAGATGGTCCAAGCGTCAGTCTAGATCAGGTCCAAGCGTCAGTCTAGATCAGGTCCAAGCGTCAGTCTAGATCAGGTCCAAGAGTCAGTCTAGATCAGGTCCAAGCGTCAGTCTAGATCAGGTCCAAGCGTCAGTCTAAAGACGGGGTAAGTCTGGATCAATATTCTGCCTGAAGATAGTTCAACCTTCTGTCCAGAACTGGTCCAGCCTTGAGCCCAAAGACGGTCCGTACGCTGGTCTACCCTTTGGACTAAAGAGGGTCCCCAATCAGCCTAGAACTGGTCCAGCCTTGAGCTGGGTCATGGGGTGGTTCTGCAGCCGGATGCGCTGGAAACAGAGAACACACTTTGAGTCCCGACCCTTGAAGCAGGACTGCAGTAATCGGATGGTATTTGCATGCCTTTATAGTAATACATAAAAACAGAGCAATGTTCAGGCAGTCGTGCCGTTTCCAAACGTGAACGGGTAGAAATGTGAACAGAGTTTGGTGTAATTAAATACCAGCACCAGTACTTCAGGGTTTCCCAGAGTTCAGAGGGGACGGTTCAGAACCAAAGTAGAGATTAGGTTTATCTTCTGATAAACTTAATCTACTTTGGTTAGAAAATAACAAATATACCAAAGTCGAGTTATTTCATAAGGACTTAAAGCATTTCACAGAATCAATCCTATTTCCAGCGGGACGGCCAGAGGTCCTGCACGAGTAGATGGCACCGGGTTCTGACCCGTT